>NW_027446238.1:0-70591 GCF_038048845.1 Mixophyes fleayi | reverse complement strand
TGAATTAAATAATGAATCATGAATCATGATTTGAATCATGAATCATGAATTGAATCATGAATCATGAATCATGAATCAAGAATTGAATCATGAATCATGAATCATGAATTGAATCATGAATCAAGATTCATGAATTGAATCATAAATCATGAATCATGAATTGAATCATGAATCATGAATGAATCATAAATTGAATCATAAATCCATAATCATGAATTGAATCATGAATCATTAATCGAATAATGAATCATGAATTGAAATAGTGAATCATGAATCATGAATCATGAATCGAATCATGAATCATGAATTGAATCATGAATCATGAATCATGAATCATGAATCATGAATCATGAATCGAATCATGAATTATGAATCATGAATCATGATCGAATCATGAATCATGAATCGAATCAGAATTGTGAATCGAAATATGAATCATGATTTGAATCATAAATCATGAATCATGAAATGTATCAAGAATCATGAATCGAATCATGAATCATGGATAATGAATCGAATCATGAATCATGAATTGAATCATGAATCATGAATTGAACTTCATGAATTATGATCGAAACACGAATCATGAAATGAATCATGAATCATGAAACGAACTCATAAATCATTAATCATGAATCGAATCATGAATCATGAATTGAATCATGAATCATGAATTGAATCATAATCATGATTGAATCATGAATCATGAATTGAATCATGAATCATGAATTGAATCATGATTTGAATCATGAATCATGAATTGAATCATGAATCATCGAATAATGAATCATGAATTGAATCATGAAATGAATCAGTGAATCATGAATCATGAATTGAATCATGAATCATGATCAAATCATGAATCTCGAATCATGAATTGAATCATGAATCATGAATTGAATCATGAATTGAATCATAAATCATGAATCATGAATTAAATCATGAATCAAGAATCGAATCATGAATCATTAATCTGAATCATGAATCATGAAATCGAATCATGAATTGAATCATGAATCATGATGAATCATGAATCATGAATGAATCTAGAATCATGAATCATGAATCATGAATCAAATCATGAATCATTGAATCGAATAATGAATCATGAATCATGAATCGAATCATGTATCATGAAATGAATCATGAATTGAATTATGATTTGAATCATAAATCATGAATCATGAATTGAATCATGAATCATGGAATCATGAATTGAATCATGAATCATGAATCATGAATTGAATCATGAATCATGAATCATGGAAATTGAATCATGAATCATGAATCGAATCATGAATCTATGAATTGAATCATGAATCATGAATCGAATCATGAATCATGAATTGAATCATGAATCATGAATCATGAATTGAATCATGAATCATGTATCAAATCATGAATCATGAATCATGAATTGAATCATGAATCATGAATCAAATTGAATCATGAAATCATGAATTGAATCATGAATCATGAATCGAATCATGACATCATGAATTGAATCATGAATCATGAATACGAATCATGATTTAGGAATCATGAATCATGATTATGAATCATGAATCATGAATCATGAATTGAATCATGAATCATGAATTGAATCATGAATCCTGAATCATGAATCATGAATCGAATCATAAATTATATGATCATGAATCATGAATCGAATGAATTATGAATCATGAATCATGAATGCTCTGATCAGCAATCATCGGATCATGAATTGCAAATCATGAACTCATGAATTGATCTAGATCATGAATCATGAATCATGAATCGAATCATGAATCATGAATCGAATAATGAATCATGAATCATGAATCGAATCATGAATCATGAAATGAATCATGAATTGAATTATGAATTGAATGCATAAATCATGGAATATGAATTGAATCATGAATCATGAATCATGAATTGAATCATGAATCATGAATCATGAATTGAATCATGAATCATGAATCATGAATTGATCATGATCATGAATCGAATCATGAATCATGAATTAAATAATTAATCATGAATCATGATTTGAATCATGAAATCATGAATTGAATCATGAATCATGAATTGAATCATAAATTGAATCATAAATCATAATCATGAATTGAATCATGGAATCATGAATCGAATCATGAATCATGAATTGAATCGTGAATCATGAATCGAATCATGAAATCATGAATTGAATCGTGAATCATCGAATCATGAATCATGAATCGAATCATGAATCATAAATTGAATCATGAATCATGAATCATGATTGAATCATGAATCATGAATCGAATCATGAATCATGAATTAAATAATGAATCATGAATCATGATATGAATCATGAATCATGAATTGTATCATGATCATGAATCTGAATGAATCATGAATCATGATTCATGAATTGAATCATAAATCATGAATCATGATCGAATCATGAATCATAGATTGAATCATAAATCATAATCATGAATTGAATCATGAATCATGAATCGAATCATGAATCATGAATTGAATCGTGAATCATGAATCATGAATCATGAATCGAATCATGAATCATAAATTGAATCATGAATCATGATCTGAATTGAATCATGAATCATGAATCGAATCATGAATCATGAATTAATAATGAATCATGAATCATGATTTGAATCATGAATCATGAATTGAATCATGAATCATGAATCATGAATTGAATCATGAATCATGAATCATGAATTGAATCATGAATCATGATTCATGAATTGAATCATAAATCATGAATCATGAATTGAATCATGAATCATGAATTGTATCATAAATTGAATCATAAATCATAAATCATGAATTGAATCATGAATCATTAATCGAATAATGAATCATGAATTGAATCGTGAATCATGAATCATGAATCATGAATCGAATCATGAATCATGAATTGAATCATGAATCATGAATCATGAATCATGAATCATGAATCATGAATCGAATCATGAATTATGAATCATGAATCATGAATCGAATCATGAATCATGAATCGAATCATGAATTGTGAATCGAAATATGAATCATGATTTGAATCATAAATCATGAATCATGAAATGTATCAAGAATCATGAATCGAATCATGAATCATGGATAATGAATCGAATCATGAATCATGAATTGAATCATGAATCATGAATTGAATCATGAATTATGAATCGAAACACGAATCATGAAATGAATCATGAATCATGAAACGAATCATAAATCATTAATCATGAATCGAATCATGAATCATGAATTGAATCATGAATCATGAATTGAATCATAAATCATGAATTGAATCATGAATCATGAATTGAATCATGAATCATGAATTGAATCATGATTTGAATCATGAATCATGAATTGAATCATGAATCATGAATAATGAATCATGAATTGAATCATGAAATGAATCATGAATCATGAATCATGAATTGAATCATGAATCATGAATCAAATCATGAATCTCGAATCATGAATTGAATCATGAATCATGAATTGAATCATGAATTGAATCATAAATCATGAATCATGAATTAAATCATGAATCATAAATCGAATCATGAATCATTAATTGAATCATGAATCATGAAATGAATCATGAATTGAATCATGAATCATGAATTAAATCATGAATCATGAATTGAATCTAGAATCATGAATCATGAATCATGAATCAAATCATGAATCATGAATCGAATAATGAATCATGAATCATGAATCGAATCATGAATCATGAAATGAATCATGAATTGAATTATGAATTGAATCATAAATCATGAATCATGAATTGAATCATGAATCATGAATCATGAATTGAATCATGAATCATGAATCATGAATTGAATCATGAATCATGAATCATGAATTGAATCATGAATCATGAATCGAATCATGAATCATGAATTGAATCATGAATCATGAATCGAATCATGAATCATGAATTGAATCATGAATCATGAATCATGAATTGAATCATGAATCATGTATCAAATCATGAATCATGAATCATGAATTGAATCATGAATCATGAATCATAAATTGAATCATAAATCATGAATTGAATCATGAATCATGAATCGAATCATGAATCATGAATTGAATCATGAATCATGAATCGAATCATGATTTATGAATCATGAATCATGATTTATGAATCATGAATCATGAATCATGAATTGAATCATGAATCATGAATTGAATCATGAATCCTGAATCATGAATCATGAATCGAATCATAAATTATGAATCATGAATCATGAATCGAATCATGAATTATGAATCATGAATCATGAATCGAATCATGGATCATGAATTGAATCATGAATCATGAATTGAATCTAGAATCATGAATCATGAATCATGAATCGAATCATGAATCATGAATCGAATAATGAATCATGAATCATGAATCGAATCATGAATCATGAAATGAATCATGAATTGAATTATGAATTGAATCATAAATCATGAATCATGAATTGAATCATGAATCATGAATCATGAATTGAATCATGAATCATGAATCATGAATTGAATCATGAATCATGAATCATGAATTGAATCATGAATCATGAATCGAATCATGAATCATGAATTGAATCATGAATCATGAATCGAATCATGAATCATGAATTGAATCATGAATCATGAATCATGAATTGAATCATGAATCATGAATCAAATCATGAATCATGAATCATGAATTGAATCATGAATCATGAATCATGAATCATGAATTGAATCATGAATCATGAATCATGAATCATAAATTGAATCATAAATCATGAATTGAATCATGAATCATGAATCGAATCATGAATCATGAATTGAATCATGAATCATGAATCATGAATCGAATCATGATTTATGAATCATGAATCATGATTTATGAATCATGAATCATGAATCATGAATCGAATCATGAATCATGAATTGAATCATGAATCATGAATTGAATCATGAATCATGAATCATGAATCATGAATCATGTATCATGAATCATGAATCGAATCATGAATTATGAATCATGAATCATGAATCGAATCATGGATCATGAATTGAATCATGAATCATGAATCGAATCATGAATCATGAATTGAATCGTGAATCATGAATCATGAATCATGAATCGAATCATGAATCATAAATTGAATCATAAATCATAAATCATGAATTGAATCATGAATCATGAATCGAATCATGAATCATGAATTGAATCGAGAATCATGAATCATGAATCGAATCATGAATCATAAATTGAATCATGAATCTTGAATCATGAATTGAATCATGAATCATTATTCGAATCATGAATCATGAATTAAATAATGAATCATAAATCATGATTTGAATCATGAATCATGAATTGAATCATGAATCATGAATCATGAATCATGAATTGAATCATGAATCATGAATCATGAATTGAATCATGAATCATGATTCATGAATTGAATCATAAATCATGAATCATGAATTGAATCATGAATCATGAATTGAATCATAAATTGAATCATAAATCATAAATCATGAATTGAATCATGAATCATGAATCGAATAATGAATCATGAATTGAATCGTGAATCATGAATCATGAATCATGAATCGAATCATGAATCATGAATTGAATCATGAATCATGAATCATGAATCATGAAGCATGAATCATGAATCGAATCATGAATTATGAATCATGAATCATGAATCGAATCATGAATCATGAATCGAATCATGAATTATGAATCGAAATATGAATCATGATTTGAATCATAAATCATGAATCATGAAATGAATCAAGAATCATGAATCGAATCATGAATCATGGATAATGAATCGAATCATGAATCATGAATTGAATCATGAATCATGAATTGAATCATGAATCATGAATCATGAATTGAATCATGAATCATGAATCATGAATCGATTAATGAATCATGAATTGAATCATAAATCATGAATCATGAATTGAATCATGAATCATGAATCGAATCATGAATCATGAATCATAAATTGAATCATGAATCATGAATCATGAATTGAATCATGAATCATGAATCGAATCATGAATCATAAATTAAATAATGAATCATGAATCATGATTTGAATCATGAATCATTAATTGAATCATGAATCATGAATTGAATCATAAATTGAATCATAAATCATAAATCATGAATTGAATCATGAATCATGAATCGAATCATGAATCATGAATTGAATCGTGAATCATGAATCATGAATCATGAATCGAATCATGAATCATAAATTGAATCATGAATCATGAATCATGAATTGAATCATGAATCATGAATCGAATCATGAATCATGAATTAAATAATGAATCATGAATCATGATTTGAATCATGAATCATGAATTGAATCATGAATCATGAAATGAATCATGAATTGAATCATGAATCATGAATCATGAATTGAATCATGAATCATGATTCCTGAATTGAATCATAAATCATGAATCATGAATTGAATCATGAATCATGAATTGAATCATAAATTGAATCATAAATCATAAATCATGAATTGAATCATGAATCATGAATCGAATAATGAATCATGAATTGAATCGTGAATCATGAATCATGAATCATGAATCGAATCATGAATCATGAATTGAATCATGAATCATGAATCATGAATCATGAATCATGAATCGAATCATGAATTATGAATCATGAATCGAATCATGAATCATGAATCGAATCATGAATTATGAATCGAAATATGAATCATGATTTGAATCATAAATCATGAATCATGAAATGAATCAAGAATCATGAATCGAATCATGAATCATGGATAATGAATCGAATCATGAATCATGAATTGAATCATGAATCATGAATTGAATCATGAATTATGAATCGAAACACGAATCATGAAATGAATCATGAATCATGAAACGAATCATAAATCATTAATCATGAATCGAATCATGAATCATGAATTGAATCATGAATCATGAATTGAATCATAAATCATGAATTGAATCATGAATCATGAATTGAATCATGAATCATGAATTGAATCATGATTTGAATCATGAATCATGAATTGAATCATGAATCATGAATTGAATCATGAATCATGAATAATGAATCATGAATTGAATCATGAAATGAATCATGAATCATGAATCATGAATCAAATCATGAATCTCGAATCATGAATTGAATCATGAATCATGAATTGAATCATGAATTAAATCATGAATCATAAATCGAATCATGAATCATTAATTGAATCATGAATCATGAAATGAATCATGAATTGAATCATGAATCATGAATTGAATCATGAATCATGAATTGAATCATGAATCATGAATTGAATCTAGAATCATGAATCATGAATCATGAATCGAATCATGAATCATGAATCGAATAATGAATCATGAATCATGATTCGAATCATGAATCATGAAATGAATCATGAATTGAATTATGAATTGAATCATAAATCATGAATCATGAATTGAATCATGAATCATGAATCATGAATTGAATCATGAATCATGAATCATGAATTGAATCATGAATCATGAATCATGAATCGAATCATGAATCATGAATTGAATCATGAATCATGAATCGAATCATGAATCATGAATTGAATCATGAATCATGAATCATGAATTGAATCATGAATCATGAATCAAATCATGAATCATGAATCATGAATTGAATCATGAATCATGAATCATGAATCATAAATTGAATCATAAATCATGAATTGAATCATGAATCATGAATCGAATCATGAATCATGAATTGAATCATGAATCATGAATCATGAATCGAATCATGATTTATGAATCATGAATCATGATTTATGAATCATGAATCATGAATCATGAATTGAATCATGAATCATGAATTGAATCATGAATCCTGAATCATGAATCATGAATCGAATCATAAATTATGAATCATGAATCGAATCATGAATCATGAATTGAATCATGAATCATGAATCGAATCATGAATTATGAATCATGAATCATGAATCAAATCATGGATCATGAATTGAATCATGAATCATGAATCGAATCATGAATCATGAATCATGAGTTGAATCATGAATCATGAATCATGAATTGAATCATGAATCATGAATCATGAATCGATTAATGAATCATGAATTGAATCATAAATCATAATTCATGAATTGAATCATGAATCATGAATCGAATCATGAATCATGAATCATGAATTGAATCATGAATCATGAATCATGAATTAAATCATGAATCATGAATTAAATCATGAATCATGAATCATGAATTGAATCATGAATCATGAATTAAATAATGAATCATGAATCATGATTTGAATCATAAATCATGAATCATGAATTGAATCATGAATCATGAAATGAATCATGAATTGAATCATGAATCATGAAATGAATCATGAATTGAATCATGAATCATGAATCATGAATCGAATCAAGAATCATGAATTGAATCGTGAATCATGAATCATGAATCATGAATCGAATCATGAATCATGAATTGAATCATGAATAATGAATCATGAATCATGAATCATGAATCGAATCATGAATTATGAATCATGAATCATGAATCGAATCATGAATCATGAATCGAATCATTAATTATGAATCGAAACATGAATCATGATTTGAATCATGAATCATAAATCATGAAATGAATCAAGAATCATGAATCGAATCATGAATCATGGATAATGAATCGAATCATGAATCATGAATAGAATCATGAATCATGAATTGAATCATGAATTATGAATCGAAACACGAATCATGAAATGAATCATGAATCATGAAATGAATCATAAATCATTAATCATGAATCGAATCATGAATCATGAATTGAATCATGAATCATGATTTGAATCATAAATCATGAATTGAATCATGAATCATGAATTGAATCATGATTTGAATCATGAATCATGAATTGAATCATGAATCATGAATAATGAATCATGAATTGAATCATGAAATGAATCATGAATCATGAATCATGAATCATGAATCATGAATTGAATCATGAATCAAATCATGAATCTCGAATCATGAATTGAATCATGAATAATGAATTGAATCATGAATTGAATCATAAATCATGAATCATGAATTGAATCATGAATCATGAAATGAATCATGAATTGAATCATGAATCATGAATTGAATCATGAATCATGAATTGAATCATGAATCATGAATCTTGATTCATGAATTGAATCATAAATCATGAATCAAATCATGAATCATGAATTGATTAATGAATCATCAATCGAATCATGAATCATGAATTGAATCATGAATCATGAATTGAATCATGAATTGAATCATAAATCATGAATCATGAATTGAATCATGAATCATGAATCGAATCATGAATCATGAATCGAATCACGAATCATGAATCATGAATCATGAATCGAATCATGAATCATGAATTGAATCATGAATCATGAATTGAATCATGAATCATGAATCGAATCATGAATCATGAATTGAATCATGAATCATGAATCATGAATCATGAATTGAATCATGAATCATGAATCATGAATTGAATCATGAATCATGAATTGAATCATGAATCATGAATTGAATCATGAATTGAATCATGAATCATGAATTGAATCATAAATTGAATCATAAATCATAAATCATGAATTGAATCATGAATCATGAATCGAATCATGAATCATGAATTGAATCGTGAATCATAAATCATGAATCATGAATCGAATCATGAATCATGAATTGAATCATGAATCATGAATCATGAATTGAATCATGAATCATGAATCGAATCATGAATCATGAATTGAATCATGAATCATGAATCAAATCATGAATCATGAATTGAATCATGAATCATGAATCATGAATTGAATCATGAATCATGAATCATGAATTGAATCATGAATCATGAATCAAATAATGAATCATGAATCATGAATTGAATCATGAATCATGAATCATGAATCATAAATTGAATCATAAATCATGAATTGAATCATGAATCATGAATCGAATCATGAATCATGAATTGAATCATGAATCATGAATCATGAATCGAATCATGATTTATGAATCATGAATCATGATTTATGAATCATGAATCATGAATCATGAATTGAATCATGAATCATGAATTGAATCATGAATCCTGAATCATGAATCGAATCATAAATTATGAATCATGAATCGAATCATGAATCATGAATTGAATCATGAATCATGAATTGAATCATGAATCATGAATCATGAATCATGAATCGAATCATGAATTATGAATCATGAATCATGAATCGAATCATGAGTCATGAATTGAATCATGAATCATGAATCGAATCATGAATCATGAATCGAATCATGAATCATGAATCATGAATTGAATCATGAATCATGAATCATGAATTGAATCATGAATCATGAATCATGAATCATGAATCGATTAATGAATCATGAATTGAATCATAAATCATAATTCATGAATTGAATCATGAATCATGAATCGAATCATGAATCATGAATCATGAATCATGATTTAAATCATGAATCATGAATCATGAATCATGAATCGAATCATGAATCATAAATTGAATCATGAATCATGAATCATGAATTGAATCATGAATCATGAATCGAATCATGAATCATGAATTAAATAATGAATCATGAATCATGATTTGAATCATAAATCATGAATCATGAATTGAATCATGAATCATGAAATGAATCATGTATTGAATCATGAATCATGAATCATGAATTGAATCATGAATCATGATTCATGAATTGAATCATAAATCATGAATCATGAATTGAATCATGAATCATGAATTGAATCATAAATTGAATCATAAATCATAAATCATGAATTGAATCATGAATCATGAATCGAATCATGAATCATGAATCGAATCATGAATCATGAATTGAATCGTGAATCATGAATCATGAATCATGAATCGAATCATGAATCATGAATTGAATCATGAATCATGAATCATGAATCATGAATCGAATCATGAATTATGAATCATGAATCATGAATCGAATCATAAATCATGAATCGAATCATTAATTATGAATCGAAACATGAATCATGATTTGAATCATGAATCATGAATCATGAAATGAATCAAGAATCATGAATCGAATCATGAATCATGGATAATGAATCGAATCATGAATCATGAATAGAATCATGAATCATGAATTGAATCATGAATTATGAATCGAAACACGAATCATGAAATGAATCATGAATCATGAAATGAATCATGAATCATGAAACGAATCATAAATCATTAATCATGAATCAAATCATGAATCATGAATTGAATCATGAATCATGAATTGAATCATAAATCATGAATTGAATCATGAATCATGAATTGAATCATGATTTGAATAATGAATCATGAATTGAATCATGAATCATGAATAATGAATCATGAATTGAATCATGAAATGAATCATGAATCATGAATTGAATCATGAATCATGAATCAAATCATGAATCTCGAATCATGAATTGAATCATGAATCATGAATTGAATCATGAATTGAATCATAAATCATGAATCATGAATTGATTCATGAATCATAAATCGAATCATGAATCATTAATTGAATCATGAATCATGAATCGAATCATGAATCATGAATCGAATCATGAATCATGAATTGAATCATGAATCATGAATTATGAATTGAATTATGAATCATGAATCGAATCATGAAACATGAATTGAATCATGAATCATGAAATGAATCATGAATCATGAAATGAATCATGAATTGAATCATGAATCATGAATCATGTATTGAATCATGAATCATGAAATGAATCATGAATTGAATCATGAATCATGAATCATCGATTGAATCATGAATCATGAATCGAATCATGAATCATGAATTGAATCATGAATCATGAATCATGAATCATGAATCATGAATCGAATTATGAATTGAATCATGAATCATGAATCATGAATTGAATCATGAATCATGAATCGAATCATGAATCATGAATCATAAATTGAATCATGAATCATCAATTGAATCATGAATTGAATCATAAATCATGAATCATCGATTGAATCATGAATCATGAATCGAATCATGAATCATGAATTGAATCATGAATCATGAATCATGAATCATGAATCATGAATCGAATTATGAATTGAATCATGAATCATGAATCATGAATTGAATCATGAATCATGATTCGAATCATGAATTAAATAATAAATCATGAATCATAAATTGAATCATAAATCATAAATCATGAATTGAATCATGAATCATGAATCGAATCATGAATCATGAATTGAATCATGAATCATGAATCATGAATTAAATCATGAATCATGAATCATGAATCGAATCATGAATCATGAATCGAATCATGAATTATGAATCATGAATCGAATCATGAATCATGAATCATGAATTAAATCATGAATCATGAATCATGAATCGAATCATGAATCATGAATCGAATCATGAATTATGAATCATGAATTATGAATCGAAACATGAATCATGAATTGAATCATGAATCATGAATTGAATCATGAATTATGAATCGAAACACGGATCATGAAATGAATCATGAATCATGAAACGAATCATAAATCATTAATCATGAATCGAATCATGAATCATGAATCATGAATCATGAATCATGAATCGAATCATGAATCATGAATCATGAATCATGAATTGAATCATGAATCATGAATCATGAATTGAATCATGAAATGAATCATGAATCATGAATTGAATCATAATTTGAATCATGAATCATGAATCATGAATCATGAATCATGAATCGAATCATGAATCATGAATCCTGAAATGAATTATGAATCATGAATCATGAATCATGAATTGAATCATAAAATGAATCATAAATCCTGAATCATGAATCATGAATTGAATCATGAATCGAATCATGAATCTCAAATCATGAATTGAATCATGAATCATGAATTGATTAATGAATCATCAATCGAATCATGAATCATGAATTGAATCATGAATCATGAATTGAATCATGAATTGAATCATAAATCATGAATCATGAATTGAATCATGAATCATGAATCGAATCATGAATCATGAATTGAATCACGAATCATGAATCATGAATCATGAATCATGAATCGAATCATGAATCATGAATTGAATCATGAATTGAATCATAAATCATGAATCATGAATTGAATCATGAATCATGAATCGAATCATGAATCATGAATTGAATCACGAATCATGAATCATGAATCATGAATCGAATCATGAATCATGAATTGAATCATGAATCATGAATTGAATCATGAATCATGAATCGAATCATGAATCATGAATTGAATCATGAATCATGAATTGAATCATGAATCATGAATCATGAATCATGAATTGAATCATGAATCATGAATCATGAATTGAATCATGAATCATGAATCATGAATCATGAATTGAATCATGAATCATGAATCATGAATTGAATCATGAATCATGAATTGAATCATGAATCATGAATTGAATCATGAATCATGAATTGAATCATAAATTGAATCATAAATCATAAATCATGAATTGAATCATGAATCGAATCATGAATCATGAATTGAATCGTGAATCATGAATCATGAATCATGAATCGAATCATGAATCAAGAATTGAATCATGAATCATGAATCATGAATTGAATCATGAATCATGAATCGAATCATGAATCATGAATTGAATCATGAATCATGAATCGAATCATGAATCATGAATTGAATCATGAATCATGAATCATGAATTGAATCATGAATCATGAATTGAATCATGAATCATGAATCAAATAATGAATCATGAATCATGAATTGAATCATGAATCATGAATCATGAATCATAAATTGAATCATAAATCATGAATTGAATCATGAATCATGAATCGAATCATGAATCATGAATTGAATCATGAATCATGAATTGAATCATGAATCATGAATCATGAATCATGAATCGAATCATGAGTCATGAATTGAATCATGAATCATGAATCGAATCATGAATCATGAATCATGAATTGAATCATGAATCATGAATCATGAATCATGAATCGATTAATGAATCATGAATTGAATCATAAATCATAATTCATGAATTGAATCATGAATCATGAATCGAATCATGAATCATGAATCATGAATTGAATCATGAATCATGAATCATGAATTGAATCATGAATCATGAATCATGAATCATGAATCGAATCATGAGTCATGAATTGAATCATGAATCATGAATCGAATCATGAATCATGAATCATGAATTGAATCATGAATCATGAATCATGAATCATGAATCGATTAATGAATCATGAATTGAATCATAAATCATAATTCATGAATTGAATCATGAATCATGAATCGAATCATGAATCATGAATCATGATTTGAATCATGAATCATGAATCATGAATTAAATCATGAATCATGAATCATGAATCATGAATCGAATCATGAATCATAAATTGAATCATGAATCATGAATCATGAATTGAATCATGAATCATGAATCGAATCATGAATCATGAATTAAATAATGAATCACGAATCATGATTTGAATCATAAATCATGAATCATGAATTGAATCATGAATCATGAAATGAATCATGTATTGAATCATGAATCATGAATCATGAATTGAATCATGAATCATGATTCATGAATTGAATCATAAATCATGAATCATGAATTGAATCATGAATCATGAATTGAATCATAAATTGAATCATAAATCATAAATCATGAATTGAATCATGAATCGAATCATGAATCATGAATTGAATCGTGAATCATGAATCATGAATCATGAATCGAATCATGAATCATGAATTGAATCATGAATCATGAATCATGAATCATGAATCATGAATCGAATCATGAATTATGATTCATGAATCATGAATCGAATCATGAATCATGAATCGAATCATTAATTATGAATCGAAACATGAATCATGATTTGAATCATGAATCATGAAATGAATCAATAATCATGAATCGAATCATGAATCATGGATAATGAATCGAATCATGAATCATGAATAGAATCATGAATCATGAATTGAATCATGAATTATGAATCGAAACACGAATCATGAAATGAATCATGAATCATGAAATGAATCATGAATCATGAAACGAATCATAAATCATTAATCATGAATCAAATCATGAATCATGAATTGAATCATGAATCATGAATTGAATCATAAATCATGAATTGAATCATGAATCATGAATTGAATCATGATTTGAATAATGAATCATGAATTGAATCATGAATCATGAATAATGAATCATGAATTGAATCATGAAATGAATCATGAATCATGAATTGAATCATGAATCATGAATCAAATCATGAATCTCGAATCATGAATTGAATCATGAATCATGAATTGAATCATGAATTGAATCATAAATCATGAATCATGAATTGAATCATGAATCATAAATCGAATCATGAATCATTAATTGAATCATGAATCATGAATCGAATCATGAATCATGAATCATGAATCGAATCATGAATCATGAATCGAATCATGAATCATGAATTGAATCATGAATCATGAATTATGAATTGAATTATGAATCATGAATCGAATCATGAAACATGAATTGAATCATGAATCATGAAATGAATCATGAATAATGAAATGAATCATGAATTGAATCATGAATCATGTATTGAATCATGAATCATGAAATGAATCATGAATTGAATCATGAATCATGAATTGAATCATAAATTGAATCATAAATCATAAATCATGAATTGAATCATGAATCATGAATCGAATCATGAATCATGAATTGAATCGTGAATCATGAATCATGAATCGAATCATGAATCATGAATTGAATCATGAATCATGAATCATGAATTGAATCATGAATCATGAATCGAATCATGAATCATGAATTGAATCATGAATCATGAATCGAATCATGAATCATGAATTGAATCATGAATCATGAATCATGAATTGAATCATGAATCATGAATCATGAATTGAATCATGAATCATGAATCAAATAATGAATCATGAATCATGAATTGAATCATGAATCATGAATCATGAATCATAAATTGAATCATAAATCATGAATTGAATCATGAATCATGAATCGAATCATGAATCATGAATTGAATCATGAATCATGAATCATGAATCGAATCATGATTTATGAATCATGAATCATGATTTATGAATCATGAATCATGAATCATGAATTGAATCATGAATCATGAATCATGAATCGAATCATAAATTATGAATCATGAATCGAATCATGAATCATGAATTGAATCATGAATCATGAATTGAATCATGAATCATGAATCATGAATCATGAATCGAATCATGAGTCATGAATTGAATCATGAATCATGAATCGAATCATTAATCATGAATCATGAATTGAATCATAAATCATAATTCATGAATTGAATCATGAATCATGAATCGAATCATGAATCATGAATCATGAATTGAATCATGAATCATGAATCATGAATTAAATCATGAATCATGAATCGAATCATGAATCATAAATTGAATCATGAATCATGAATCATGAATTGAATCATGAATCATGAATCGAATCATGAATCATGAATTAAATAATGAATCATGAATCATGATTTGAATCATAAATCATGAATCATGAATTGAATCATGAATCATGAAATGAATCATGTATTGAATCATGAATCATGAATCATGAATTGAATCATGAATCATGATTCATGAATTGAATCATAAATCATGAATCATGAATTGAATCATGAATCATGAATCGAATCATGAATCATGAATTGAATCGTGAATCATGAATCATGAATCATGAATCGAATCATGAATCATGAATTGAATCATGAATCATGAATCATGAATCATGAATCATGAATCGAATCATGAATTATGATTCATGAATCATGAATCGAATCATGAATCATGAATTGAATCATTAATTATGAATCGAAACATGAATCATGATTTGAATCATGAATCATGAATCATGAAATGAATCAAGAATCATGAATCGAATCATGAATCATGGATAATGAATCGAATCATGAATCATGAATAGAATCATGAATCATGAATTGAATCATGAATTATGAATCGAAACACGAATCATGAAATGAATCATGAATCATGAAATGAATCATGAATCATGAAACGAATCATAAATCATTAATCATGAATCAAATCATGAATCATGAATTGAATCATGAATCATGAATTGAATCATAAATCATGAATTGAATCATGAATCATGAATTGAATCATGATTTGAATAATGAATCATGAATTGAATCATGAATCATGAATAATGAATCATGAATTGAATCATGAAATGAATCATGAATCATGAATTGAATCATGAATCATGAATCAAATCATGAATCTCGAATCATGAATTGAATCATGAATCATGAATTGAATCATGAATTGAATCATAAATCATGAATCATGAATTGAATCATGAATCATAAATCGAATCATGAATCATTAATTGAATCATGAATCATGAATCGAATCATGAATCATGAATCGAATCATGAATCATGAATTGAATCATGAATCATGAATTATGAATTGAATTATGAATCATGAATCGAATCATGAATCATGAATTGAATCATGAATCATGAATTGAATCATGAATCATGAATTGAATCATAAATTGAATCATAAATCATGAATTGAATCATGAATCATGAATCGAATCATGAATCATGAATTGAATCGTGAATCATGAATCATGAATCATGAATCGAATCATGAATCATGAATTGAATCATGAATCATGAATCATGAATTGAATCATGAATCATGAATCGAATCATGAATCATGAATTGAATCATAATTCATGAATCGAATCATGAATCATGAATTGAATCATGAATCATGAATCATGAATTGAATCATGAATCATGAATCATATATTGAATCATGAATCATGAATCAAATAATGAATCATGAATCATGAATTGAATCATGAATCATGAATCATGAATCATAAATTGAATCATAAATCATGAATTGAATCATGAATCATGAATCGAATCATGAATCATGAATTGAATCATGAATCATGAATCATGAATCGAATCATGATTTATGAATCATGAATCATGATTTATGAATCATGAATCATGAATCATGAATTGAATCATGAATCATGAATTGAATCATGAATCCTTAATCATGAATCATGAATCGAATCATAAATTATGAATCATGAATCGAATCATGAATCATGAATTGAATCATGAATCATGAATTGAATCATGAATCATGAATCATGAATCATGAATCGAATCATGAGTCATGAATTGAATCATGAATCATGAATCGAATCATGAATCATGAATCATGAATTGAATCATGAATCATGAATCATGAATTGAATCATGAATCATGAATCATGAATCATGAATCGATTAATGAATCATGAATTGAATCATAAATCATAATTCATGAATTGAATCATGAATCATGAATCGAATCATGAATCATGAATCATGAATTGAATCATGAATCATGAATCATGAATTAAATCATGAATCATGAATCATGAATCATGAATCGAATCATGAATCATAAATTGAATCATGAATCATGAATCATGATTTGAATCATAAATCATGAATCATGAATTGAATCATGAATCATGAAATGAATCATGTATTGAATCATGAATCATGAATCATGAATTGAATCATGAATCATGATTCATGAATTGAATCATAAATCATGAATCATGAATTGAATCATGAATCATGAATTGAATCATAAATTGAATCATAAATCATAAATCATGAATTGAATCATGAATCATGAATCGAATCATGAATCATGAATAGAATCGTGAATCATGAATCATGAATCGAATCATGAATCATGAATTGAATCATGAATCATGAATCATGAATCATGAATCATGAATCGAATCATGAATTATGATTCATGAATCATGAATCGAATCATGAATCATGAATCGAATCATTAATTATGAATCGAAACATGAATCATGATTTGAATCATGAATCATGAATCATGAAATGAATCAAGAATCATGAATCGAATCATGAATCATGGATAATGAATCGAATCATGAATCATGAATAGAATCATGAATCATGAATTGAATCATGAATTATGAATCGAAACACGAATCATGAAATGAATCATGAATCATGAAATGAATCATGAATCATGAAACGAATCATAAATCATTAATCATGAATCAAATCATGAATCATGAATTGAATCATGAATCATGAATTGAATCATAAATCATGAATTGAATCATGAATCATGAATTGAATCATGATTTGAATAATGAATCATGAATTGAATCATGAATCATGAATAATGAATCATGAATTGAATCATGAAATGAATCATGAATCATGAATTGAATCATGAATCATGAATCAAATCATGAATATCGAATCATGAATTGAATCATGAATCATGAATTGAATCATGAATTGAATCATAAATCATGAATCATGAATTGAATCATGAATCATAAATCGAATCATGAATCATTAATTGAATCATGAATCATGAATCGAATCATGAATCATGAATCATGAATCGAATCATGAATCATGAATTGAATCATGAATCATGAATTATGAATTGAATTATGAATCATGAATCGAATCATGAAACATGAATTGAATCATGAATCATGAAATGAATCATGAATCATGAAATGAATCATGAATTGAATCATGAATCATGTATTGAATCATGAATCATGAAATGAATCATGAATTGAATCATGAATCATGAATCATCGATTGAATCATGAATCATGAATCGAATCATGAATCATGAATTGAATCATGAATCATGAATCATGAATCATGAATCATGAATCGAATTATGAATTGAATCATGAATCATGAATTATGAATTGAATCATGAATCATGAATCATAAATTGAATCATGAATCATCAATTGAATCATGAATTGAATCATAAATCATGAATCATCGATTGAATCATGAATCATGAATCGAATCATGAATCATGAATTGAATCATGAATCATGAATCATGAATCATGAATCATGAATCGAATTATGAATTGAATCATGAATCATGAATCATGAATTGAATCATGAATCATGATTCGAATCATGAATTAAATAATAAATCATGAATCATAAATTGAATCATAAATCATAAATCATGAATTGAATCATGAATCATGAATCGAATCATGAATCATGAATTGAATCATGAATCATGAATCATGAATTAAATCATGAATCATGAATCATGAATCAAATCATGAATCATGAATCGAATCATGAATTATGAATCATGAATCGAATCATGAATCATGAATCATGAATTAAATCATGAATCATGAATTATGAATTGAATCATGAATCATGAATAAAATCATGAATCATGAATCGAAACATGAATCATGAATTGAATCATGAATCATGAATTGAATCATGAATTATGAATCGAAACACGGATCATGAAATGAATCATGAATCATGAAACGAATCATAAATCATTAATCATGAATCGAATCATGAATCATGAATCATGAATCATGAATCATGAATCATGAATCGAATCATGAATCATGAATCATGAATTGAATCATGAATCATGAATCATGAATTGAATCATGAAATGAATCATGAATCATGAATTGAATCATAATTTGAATCATGAATCATAAATCATGAATCATGAATCGAATCATGAATCATGAATCCTGAAATGAATTATGAATCATGAATCATGAATCATGAATTGAATCATAAAATGAATCATAAATCCTGAATCATGAATCATGAATTGAATCATGAATCGAATCATGAATCTCAAATCATGAATTGAATCATGAATCATGAATTGAATCTTGAATCCTGAATCATGAATCATGAATCGAATCATAAATTATGAATCATGAATCGAATCATGAATCATGAATTGAATCATGAATCATGAATTGAATCATGAATCATGAATCATGAATCGAATCATGAATTATGAATCATGAATCATGAATCGAATCATGAGTCATGAATTGAATCATGAATCATGAATCGAATCATGAATCATGAATCATGAATTGAATCATGAATCATGAATCATGAATTGAATCATGAATCATGAATCATGAATCATGAATCGATTAATGAATCATGAATTGAATCATAAATCATAATTCATGAATTGAATCATGAATCATGAATCGAATCATGAATCATGAATCATGAATTGAATCATGAATCATGAATCATGAATTAAATCATGAATCATGAATCATGAATTGAATCATGAATCATAAATTGAATCATGAATCATGAATCATGAATTGAATCATGAATCATGAATCGAATCATGAATCATGAATTAAATAATGAATCATGAATCATGATTTGAATCATAAATCATGAATCATGAATTGAATCATGAATCATGAAATGAATCATGAATTGAATCATGAATCATGAATCATGAACTGAATCATGAATCATGATTCATGAATTGAATCATAAATCATGAATCATGAATTGAATCATGAATCATGAATTGAATCATAAATTGAATCATAAATCATAAATCATGAATTGAATCATGAATCATGAATCGAATCATGAATCATGAATTGAATCGTGAATCATGAATCATGAATTGAATCATGAATCATGAATTGAATCATGAATCATGAATCATGAATCATGAATCATGAATCATGAATCGAATCATGAATTATGAATCATGAATCGAATCATGAATCATGAATCGAATCATTAATTATGAATCGAAACATGAATCATGATTTGAATCATGAATCATGAATCATGAAATGAATCAAGAATCATGAATCGAATCATGAATCATGGATAATGAATCGAATCATGAATCATGAATAGAATCATGAATCATGAATTGAATCATGAATTATGAATCGAAACACGAATCATGAAATGAATCATGAATCATGAAATGAATCATGAATCATGAAACGAATCATAAATCATAAATCATGAATCAAATCATGAATCATGAATTGAATCATGAATCATGAATTGAATCATAAATCATGAATTGAATCATGAATCATGAATTGAATCATAATTTGAATAATGAATCATGAATTGAATCATGAATCATGAATAATGAATCATGAATTGAATCATGAAATGAATCATGAATCATGAATTGAATCATGAATCATGAATCAAATCATGAATCTCGAATCATGAATTGAATCATGAATCATGAATTGAATCATGAATTGAATCATAAATCATGAATCATGAATTGAATCATGAATCATAAATCGAATCATGAATCATTAATTGAATCATGAATCATGAATCGAATCATGAATCATGAATCATGAATCGAATCATGAATCATGAATTGAATCATGAATCATGAATTGAATTATGAATCATGAATCGAATCATGAAACATGAATTGAATCATGAATCATGAAATGAATCATGAATCATGAAATGAATCATGAATTGAATCATGAATCATGAATCATGTATTGAATCATGAATCATGAAATGAATCATGAATTGAATCATGAATCATGAAATGAATCATGAATTGAATCATGAATCATGAATCATCGATTGAATCATGAATCATGAATCGAATCATGAATCATGAATTGAATCATGAATCATGAATCATGAATCATGAATCATGAATCGAATTATGAATTGAATCATGAATCATGAATCATGAATTGAATCATGAATCATGAATCGAATCATGAATCATGAATCATAAATTGAATCATGAATCATCAATTGAATCATGAATTGAATCATAAATCATGAATCATCGATTGAATCATGAATCATGAATCGAATCATGAATCATGAATTGAATCATGAATCATGAATCATGAATCATGAATCATGAATCGAATTATGAATTGAATCATGAATCATGAATCATGAATCATGAATCATGAATTGAATCATGAATCATGATTCGAATCATGAATTAAATAATAAATCATGAATCATAAATTGAATCATAAATCATAAATCATGAATTGAATCATGAATCATGAATCGAATCATGAATCATGAATTGAATCATGAATCATGAATCATGAATTAAATCATGAATCATGAATCATGAATCGAATCATGAATCATGAATCGAATCATGAATTATGAATCATGAATCGAATCATGAATCATGAATCATGAATTAAATCATGAATCATGAATCATGAATCGAATCATGAATCATGAATCGAATCATGAATCATGAATCGAATCATGAATTATGAATCATGAATTATGAATTGAATCATGAATCATGAATAAAATCATGAATCATGAATCGAAACATGAATCATGAATTGAATCATGAATCATGAATTGAATCATGAATTATGAATCGAAACACGGATCATGAAATGAATCATGAATCATGAAACGAATCATAAATCATTAATCATGAATCGAATCATGAATCATGAATCATGAATCATGAATCATGAATCGAATCATGAATCATGAATCATGAATCATGAATTGAATCATGAATCATGAATCATGAATTGAATCATGAAATGAATCATGAATCATGAATTGAATCATAATTTGAATCATGAATCATGAATCATGAATCATGAATCATGAATCGAATCATGAATCATGAATCCTGAAATGAATTATGAATCATGAATCATGAATCATGAATTGAATCATAAAATGAATCATAAATCCTGAATCATGAATCATGAATTGAATCATGAATCGAATCATGAATCTCAAATCATGAATTGAATCATGAATCATGGATTGAATCATGAATTGAATCATAAATCATGAATCATGAATTGAATCATAAATCATAAATCGAATCATGAATCATGAATTGAATCATGAAACATGAATCATGAATCGAATCATGAATCATGAATCATGAATCGAATTATGAATCATGAATTGAATCATGAATCATGAATTTAATCATGAATCATGAATTGAATCATGAATCATGAATCTTGATTCATGAATTGAATCATAAATCATGAATCAAATCATGAATCATGAATGGATTAATGAATCATGAATCGAATCATGAATCATGAATTGAATCATGAATCATGAATTGAATCATAAATTGAATCATAAATCATGAATCCTGAATTGAATCATGAATCATGAATCGAATCATGAATCATGAATTGAATCATGAATCATGAATCATGAATCGAATCATGAATCATGAATTGAATCATGAATCATGAATTGAATCATGAATCATGAATCATGAATCATGAATCATGAATCATGAATCGAATCATGAATCATAAATTGAATCATGAATCATGAATCATGAATCGAATCATGAATCATGAATTAAATAATGAATCATGAATCATGATTTGAATCATGAATCATGAATTGAATCATGAATCATGAATTGAATCATAAATTGAATCATAAATCATAAATCATGAATTGAATCATGAATCATGAATCGAATCATGAATCATGAATTGAATCGTGAATCATGAATCATGAATTGAATTATGAATCATGAATCGAATCATGAAACATGAATTGAATCATGAATCATGAAATGAATCATGAATCATAAATCGAATCATGAATCATTAATTGAATCATGAATCATGAATCGAATCATGAATCATGAATCATGAATCGAATCATGAATCATGAATTGAATCATGAATCATGAATCATGAATTGAATTATGAATCATGAATCGAATCATGAAACATGAATTGAATCATGAATCATGAAATGAATCATGAATCATGAAATGAATCATGAATTGAATCATGAATCATGTATTGAATCATGAATCATGAAATGAATCATGAATTGAATCATGAATCATCGATTGAATCATGAATCATGAATCGAATCATGAATCATGAATTGAATCATGAATCATGAATCATGAATCATGAATCATGAATCGAATTATGAATTGAATCATGAATCATGAATCATGAATTGAATCATGAATCATGAATCGAATCATGAATCATAAATTGAATCATGAATCATCAATTGAATCATGAATTGAATCATAAATCATGAATCATCGATTGAATCATGAATCATGAATCGAATCATGAATCATGAATTGAATCATGAATCATGAATCATGAATCATGAATCATGAATCGAATTATGAATTGAATCATGAATCATGAATCATGAATTGAATCATGAATCATGATTCGAATCATGAATTAAATAATAAATCATGAATCATAAATTGAATCATAAATCATAAATCATGAATTGAATCATGAATCATGAATCGAATCATGAATCATGAATTGAATCATGAATCATGAATCATGAATTAAATCATGAATCATGAATCATGAATTAAATCATGAATCATGAATCATGAATCGAATCATGAATCATGAATCGAATCATGAATTATGAATCATGAATTATGAATTGAATCATGAATCATGAATAAAATCATGAATCATGAATCGAAACATGAATCATGAATTGAATCATGAATCATGAATTGAATCATGAATTATGAATCAAAACACGGATCATGAAATGAATCATGAATCATGAAACGAATCATAAATCATTAATCATGAATCGAATCATGAATCATGAATCATGAATCATGAATCGAATCATGAATCATGAATCATGAATCATGAATTGAATCATGAATCATGAATCATGAATTGAATCATGAAATGAATCATGAATCATGAATTGAATCATAATTTGAATCATGAATCATGAATCATGAATCATGAATCATGAATCGAATCATGAATCATGAATCCTGAAATGAATTATGAATCATGAATCATGAATCATGAATTGAATCATAAAATGAATCATAAATCCTGAATCATGAATCATGAATTGAATCATGAATCGAATCATGAATCTCAAATCATGAATTGAATCATGAATCATGAATTGAATCATGAATTGAATCATAAATCATGAATCATGAATTGAATCATAAATCATAAATCGAATCATGAATCATGAATTGAATCATGAAACATGAATCATGAATCGAATCATGAATCATGAATCATGAATCGAATTATGAATCATGAATTGAATCATGAATCATGAATTTAATCATGAATCATGAATTGAATCATGAATCATGAATCTTGATTCATGAATTGAATCATAAATCATGAATCAAATCATGAATCATGAATTGATTAATGAATCATGAATCGAATCATGAATCATGAATTGAATCATGAATCATGAATTGAATCATAAATTGAATCATAAATCATGAATCCTGAATTGAATCATGAATCATGAATCGAATCATGAATCATGAATTGAATCATGAATCATGAATCATGAATCATGAATCGAATCATGAATCATGTATTGAATCATGAATCATGAATCATGAATCGAATCATGAATCATGAATTGAATCATGAATCATGAATTGAATCATGAATCATGAATCATGAATCATGAATCATGAATCATGAATCGAATCATGAATCATAAATTGAATCATGAATCATGAATCATGAATTGAATCATGAATCATGAATCGAATCATGAATCATGAATTAAATAATGAATCATGAATCATGATTTGAATCATGAATCATGAATTGAATCATGAATCATGAAATGAATCATGAATTGAATCATGAATCATGAATCATGAATTGAATCATAAATCATGAATCATGAATTGAATCATGAATCATGAATTGAATCATAAATTGAATCATAAATCATAAATCATGAATTGAATCATGAATCATGAATCGAATAATGAATCATGAATTGAATCGTGAATCATGAATTGAATCATGAATCATGAATCATGAATCATGAATCATGAATCGAATCATGAATTATGAATCATGAATCATGAATCGAATCATGAATCATGAATCGAATCATGAATTATGAATCGAAATATGAATCATGATTTGAATCATAAATCATGAATCATGAAATGAATCAAGAATCATGAATTGAATCATGAATCATGGATAATGAATCGAATCATGAATCATGAATTGAATCATGAATTGAATCATGAATTATGAATCGAAACACGAATCATGAAATGAATCATGAATCATGAAACGAATCATAAATCATTAATCATGAATCGAATCATGAATCATGAATTGAATCATGAATCATGAATTGAATCATAAATCATGAATTGAATCATGAATCATGAATTGAATCATGATTTGAATCATGAATCATGAATTGAATCATGAATCATGAATAATGAATCATGAATTGAATCATGAAATGAATCATGAATCATGAATCATGAATTGAATCATGAATCATGAATCAAATCATGAATCTCGAATCATGAATTGAATCATGAATCATGAATTGAATCATGAATTGAATCATAAATCATGAATCATGAATTGAATCATGAATCATAAATCGAATCATGAATCATTAATTGAATCATGAATCATGAAATGAATCATGAATTGAATCATGAATCATGAATTGAATCATGAATCATGAATTGAATCTTGAATCATGAATCATGAATCATGAATCGAATCATGAATCATGAATCGAATAATGAATCATGAATCATGAATCGAATCATGAATCATGAAATGAATCATGAATCATGAATCATGAATTGAATCACGAATCATGAATCATGAATTGAATCATGAATCATGAATCATGAATTGAATCATGAATCATGAATCATGAATTGAATCATGAATCATGAATTGAATCATAAATCATGAATCGAATCATGAATCATGAATTGAATCATGAAATATTGAATCATGAATCGAATCATGAATCATGAATTGAATCATGAATCATGAATCATGAATTGAATCATGAATCATGAATCAAATCATGAATCATGAATCATGAATTGAATCATGAATCATGAATCATAAATTGAATCATAAATCATGAATTGAATCATGAATCATGAATCGAATCATGAATCATGAATTGAATCATGAATCATGAATCATGAATCGAATCGTGATTTATGAATCATGAATCATGATTTATGAATCATGAATCATGAATTGAATCATGAATCATGAATTGAATCATGAATCCTGAATCATGAATCATGAATCGAATCATAAATTATGAATCATGAATCGAATCATGAATCATGAATTGAATCATGAATCATGAATTGAATCATGAATCATGAATCATGAATCATGAATCGAATCATGAATTATGAATCATGAATCATGAATCGAATCATGAATCATGAATTGAATCATGAATCATGAATCATGAATTGAATCATGAATCATCAATTGAATCATGAATCATGAATCGATTAATGAATCATGAATTGAATCATAAATCATAATTCATGAATTGAATCATGAATCATGAATCGAATCATGAATCATGAATCATTAATTGAATCATGAATCATGAATCATGAATTAAATCATGAATCATGAATCATGAGTCATGAATAGAATCATAAATCATAAATTGAATCATGAAACATAAATCATGAATTGAATCATGAATCATGAATCGAATCATGAATCATGAATTAAATAATGAATCATGAATCATGATTTGAATCATAAATCATGAATCATGAATTGAATCATGAATCATGAAATGAATCATGAATTGAATCATGAATCATAATTCATGAATTGAATCATGAATCATGATTCATGAATTGAATCATAAATCATGAATCATGAATTGAATCATGAATCATGAATTGAATCATAAATTGAATCATAAATCATAAATCATGAATTGAATCATGAATCATGAATCGAATCATGAATCATGAATTGAATCGTGAATAATGAATCATGAATCATGAATCATGAATCGAATCATTAATCATGAATTGAATCATGAATCATGAATCATGAATCATGAATCATGAATCGAATCAAGAATTATGAATCATGAATCATGAATCGAATCATGAATCATGAATCGAAACATGAATCATGATTTGAATCATGAATCATGAATCATGAAATGAATCAAGAATCATGAATCGAATCATGAATCATGGATAATGAATCGAATCATGAATCATGAATAGAATCATGAATCATGAATTGAATCATGAATTATGAATCGAAACACGAATCATGAAATGAATCATGAATCATGAAATGAATCATAAATCATTAATCATGAATCGAATCATGAATCATGAATTAAATCATGAATCATGAATTGAATCATAAATCATGAATTGAATCATGAATCATGAATTGAATCATGATTTGAATCATGAATCATGAATTGAATCATGAATCATGAATAATGAATCATGAATTGAATCATGAAATGAATCATGAATCATGAATCATGAATTGAATCATGAATCATGAATCAAATCATGAATCTCGAATCATGAATTGAATCATGAATCATGAATTGAATCATGAATTGAATGATAAATCATGAATCATGAATTGAATCATGAATCATGAATTGAATCATGAATCATGAATTGAATCATGAATCATGAATCTTGATTCATGAATTGAATCATAAATCATGAATCAAATCATGAATCATGAATTGATTAATGAATCATGAATCGAATCATGAATCATGAATTGAATCATGAATCATGAATTAAATCACGAATTGAATCATAAATCATGAATCATGAATCGAATCATGAATCATGAATTGAATCATGAATCATGAATCATGAATCATGAATCATGAATCATGAATCGAATCATGAATCATGAATTGAATCATGAATCATGAATCATGAATTATGAATCATGAATCATGAATCATGAATTGAATCATGAATCCTGAAATGAATTATGAATCATGAATCATGAATCATGAATTGAATCATAAAATGAATCATAAATCCTGAATCATGAATCATGAATTGAATCATGAATCGAATCATGAATCTCAAATCATGAATTGAATCATGAATCATGAATTGAATCATGAATTGAATCATAAATCATGAATCATGAATTGAATCATAAATCATAAATCGAATCATGAATCATGAATTGAATCATGAAACATGAATAATGAATCGAAGCATGAATCATGAATCGAATTATGAATCATGAATTGAATCATGAATCATGAATTTAATCATGAATCATGAATTGAATCATGAATCATGAATTGAATCATGAATTGAATCATAAATCATGAATCATGAATTGAATCATGAATCATAAATCGAATCATGAATCATGAATTGAATCATGAATCATGAATCATGAAATGAATCATGAATTGAATCATGAATCATGAATTGAATCATGAATCATGAATCTTGATTCATGAATTGAATCATAAATCATGAATCAAATCATGAATCATGAATTGAATCATGAATCATGAATCGAATCATGAATCATGAATTGAATCATGAATCATGAATTGAATCACGAATTGAATCATAAATTATGAATCATGAATTGAATCATGAATCATGAATCGAATCATGAATCATGAATTGAATCATGAATCATGAATCATGAATCATGAATCGAATCATGAATCATGAATTGAATCATGAATCATGAATCATGAATTGAATCATAAATCATAAATCAAATCATGAATCATGAATTGAATCATGAAATATGAATCATGAATCGAATCATGAATCATGAATCGAATTATGAATCATGAATTGAATCATGAATCATGAATTTAATCATGAATCATGAATTGAATCATGAATCATGAATATTGATTCATGAATTGAATCATGAAATGAATCATGAATCATGAATCATGAATTGAATCATGAATCATGAATTGAATCATGAATCATGAATTGAATCATGAATTGAATCATAAATCATGAATCATGAATTGAATCATGAATCGAATCATGAATCATGAATCATGAATTGAATCATGAATCATGAATTGAATCATGAATCATGAATCGAATCATGAATCATGAATCATGAATCGAATCATGAATCATGAATTGAATCATGAATCATGAATCATGAATTGAATTATGAATCATGAATCGAATCATGAAACATGAATTGAATCATGAATCATGAAATGAATCATGAATCATGAAATAAATCATGAATTGCATCATGAATCATGAATTGATTCATGAATCATGAAATGAATCATGAATTGAATCATGAATCATGAATTGAATCATGAATCATGAAATGAATCATGAATTGAATCATGAATCATGAATCAAATCATGAATCATGAATTAAATCATGAATCATGAATTGAATCATGAATCATGAATCGAATCATGAATCATGAATCATGAATTGAATCATGAATCATCAATTGAATCATGAATTGAATCATAAATCATGAATCATCAATTGAATCATGAATCATGAATCGAATCATGAATCATGAATTGAATCATGAATCATGAATCATGAATCATGAATCGAATTATGAATTGAATCATGAATCATGAATCATGAATTGAATCATGAATCATGATTCGAATCATGAATTAAATAATAAATCATGAATCATGAATTGAATCATGAATCATGAATCGAATCATGAATCATGAATCATGAATTGAATCATAAATTGAATCATAAATCATAAATCATGAATTGAATCATGAATCATGAATCGAATCATGAATCATGAATCGAATCATGAATTATGAATCATGAATCGAATCATGAATCATGAATCATGAATTAAATCATGAATCATGAATTATGAATCGAATCATGAATCATGAATCGAATCATGAATTATGAATCATGAATCATGAATTGAATCATGAATCATGAATCGAATCATGAATCATGAATCGAAACATGAATCATGAATTGAATCATGAATCATGAATTGAATCATGAATTATGAATCGAAACACGGATCATGAAATGAATCATGAATCATGAAACGAATCATAAATCATTAATCATGAATTGAATCATGAATCATGAATTGAATCACGAATTGAATCATAAATCATGAATCATGAATTGAATCATGAATCATGAATCGAATCATGAATCATGAATTGAATCATGAATCATGAATTGAATCATGAATCATGAATTGAATCATGATTTGAATAATGAATCATGAATTGAATCATGAATCATGAATCGAATCATGAATCATGAATCATGAATCATGAATTGAATCATGAATCATGAATCATGAATTGAATCATGAAATGAATCATGAATCATGAATTGAATCATAATTTGAATCATGAATCATGAATCATGAATCATGAATCATGAATCATGAATTGAATCATGAATCATGAATCCTGAAATGAATTATGAATCATGAATCATGAATCATGAATTGAATCATAAAATGAATCATAAATCCTGAATCATGAATCATGAATTGAATCATGAATCGAATCATGAATCTCAAATCATGAATTGAATCATGAATCATGAATTGAATCATGAATTGAATCATAAATCATGAATCATGAATTGAATCATAAATCATAAATCGAATCATGAATCATGAATTGAATCATGAAACATGAATCATGAATCGAATCATGAATCATGAATCATGAATCGAATTATGATTCATGAATTGAATCATGAATCATGAATTTAATCATGAATCATGAATTGAATCATGAATCATGAATTGAATCATGAATTGAATCATAAATCATGAATCATGAATTGAATCATGAATCATAAATCGAATCATGAATCATGAATTGAATCATGAATCATGAATCATGAAATGAATCATGAATTGAATCATGAATCATGAATTGAATCATGAATCATGAATCTTGATTCATGAATTGAATCATAAATCATGAATCAAATCATGAATCATGAATTGATTAATGAATCATGAATCGAATCATGAATCATGAATTGAATCATGAATCATGAATTGAATCACGAATTGAATCATAAATCATGAATCATGAATTGAATCATGAATCATGAATCGAATCATGAATCATGAATTGAATCACGAATTGAATCATAAATCATGAATCATGAATTGAATCATGAATCATGAATCGAATCATGAATCATGAATTGAATCATGAATCATGAATTGAATCATGAATCATGAATTGAATCATGATTTGAATAATGAATCATGAATTGAATCATGAATCATGAATTGAATCATGAATTGAATCATAAATCATGAATCATGAATTGAATCATGAATCATGAATCGAATCATGAATCATGAATCATGAATTGAATCATAAACTGAATCATAAATCATAAATCATGAATTGAATCATGAATCATGAATCGAATCATGAATCATGAATTGAATCATGAATCATGAATCATGAATTAAATCATGAATCATGAATCATGAATCGAATCATGAATCATGAATCGAATCATGAATTATGAATCATGAATCGAATCATGAATCATGAATCATGAATTAAATCATGAATCATGAATCGAATCATGAATCATGAATCGAATCATGAATTATGAATCGAAACATGAATCATGAATTGAATCATGAATCATGAATTGAATCATGAATTATGAATCGAAACACGGATCATGAAATGAATCATGAATCATGAAACGAATCATAAATCATTAATCATGAATCGAATCATGAATCATGAATCATGAATCATGAATCATGAATCGAATCATGAATCATGAATCATGAATTGAATCATGAATCATGAATTGAATCATGAAATGAATCATGAATCATGAATTGAATCATAATTTGAATCATGAATCATGAATCATTAATCATGAATCATGAATCATGAATCATGAATCATGAATCGAATCATGAATCATGAATCCTGAAATGAATTATGAATCATGAATCATGAATCATGAATTGAATCATAAAATGAATCATAAATCCTGAATCATGAATCATGAATTGAATCATGAATCGAATCATGAATCACAAATCATGAATTGAATCATGAATCATGAATTGAATCATGAATTGAATCATAAATCATGAATCATGAATTGAATCATAAATCATAAATCGAATCATGAATCATGAATTGAATCATGAAACATGAATCATGAATCGAATCATGAATCATGAATCATGAATCATGAATCGAATTATGAATCATGAATTGAATCATGAATCATGAATTTAATCATGAATCATGAATTGAATCATGAATCATGAATTGAATCATGAATTGAATCATAAATCATGAATCATGAATTGAATCATGAATCATAAATCGAATCATGAATCATGAATTGAATCATGAATCATGAATCATGAAATGAATCATGAATTGAATCATGAATCATGAATTGAATCATGAATCATGAATCTTGATTCATGAATTGAATCATAAATCATGAATCAAATCATGAATCATGAATTGAATCATGAATCATGAATCGAATCATGAATCATAAATTGAATCATGAATCATGAATTGAATCACGAATTGAATCATAAATCATGAATCATGAATTGAATCATGAATCATGAATCGAATCATGAATCATGAATTGAATCATGAATCATGAATCATGAATCGAATCATGAATCATGAATTGAATCATGAATCATGAATCATGAATTGAATCATAAATCATAAATCGAATCATGAATCATGAATTGAATCATGAAACATGAATCATGAATCGAATCATGAATCATGAATCATGAATCGAATTATGAATCATGAATTGAATCATGAATCATGAATTTAATCATGAATCATGAATTGAATCACGAATTGAATCATAAATCATGAATCATGAATTGAATCATGAATCATGAATCGAATCATGAATCATGAATTGAATCATGAATCATGAATCATGAATCGAATCATGAATCATGAATTGAATCATGAATCATGAATCATGAATTGAATCATAAATCATAAATCGAATCATGAATCATGAATTGAATCATGAAACATGAATCATGAATCGAATCATGAATCATGAATCATGAATTGAATCATGAATCATGAATTGAATCATGAATCATGAATTGAATCATGAATTGAATCATAAATCATGAATCATGAATTGAATCATGAATCGAATCATGAATCATGAATCATGAATTGAATCATGAATCATGAATCGAATCATGAATCATGAATCATGAATCGAATCATGAATCATGAATTGAATCATGAATCATGAATCATGATTCATGAATTGAATCATGAATCATGAATTGAATCATAAATTGAATCATAAATCATAAATCATGAATTGAATCATGAATCATGAATCGAATCATGAATCATAAATTGAATCGTGAATCATGAATCATGAATCATGAATCGAATCATGAATCATGAATCGAATCATGAATCATGAATCATGAATCATGAATCATGAATCGAATCATGAATTATGAATCATGAATCATGAATCGAATCATGAATCATTAATCGAATCATGAATTATGAATCGAAACATGAATAATGATTTGAATCATGTATCATGAATCATGAAATGAATCAAGAATCATGAATCGAATCATGAATCATGAATCATGAATAATGAATCGAATCATGAATCTTGAATTGAATCATGAATTATAAATCGAAACACGAATCATGAAATGAATCATGAATCATGAAACGAATCATAAATCATTAATCATCAATCGAATCATGAATCATGAATTGAATCATGAATCATGAATTGAATCATAAATCATGAATTAAATCATGAATCATGAAATGAATCATGAATCATGAATCGAATCATGAATCATGAATTGAATCATGAAACATGAATCATGAATCGAATCATGAATCATGAATCATGAATCGAATTATGAATCATGAATTGAATCATGAATCATGAATTTAATCATGAATCATGAATTGAATCATGAATCATGAATTGAATCATGAATTGAATCATAAATCATGAATCATGAATTGAATCATGAATCATAAATCGAATCATGAATCATGAATTGAATCATGAATCATGAATCATGAAATGAATCATGAATTGAATCATGAATCATGAATTGAATCATGAATCATGAATCTTGATTCATGAATTGAATCATAAATCATGAATCAAATCATGAATCATGAATTGATTAATGAATCATGAATCGAATCATGAATCATGAATTGAATCATGAATCATGAATTGAATCACGAATTGAATCATAAATCATGAATCATGAATTGAATCATGAATCATGAATCGAATCATGAATCATGAATTGAATCACGAATTGAATCATAAATCATGAATCATGAATTGAATCATGAATCATGAATCGAATCATGAATCATGAATTGAATCATGAATCATGGATTGAATCATGATTTGAATAATGAATCATGAATTGAATCATGAATCATGAATTGAATCATGAATCATGAATCGAATCATGAATCATGAATCATGAATTGAATCATAAATTGAATCATAAATCATAAATCATGAATTGAATCATGAATCATGAATCGAATCATGAATCATGAATTGAATCATGAATCATGAATCATGAATTAAATCATGAATCATGAATCATGAATCGAATCATGAATCATGAATCGAATCATGAATTATGAATCATGAATCGAATCATGAATCATGAATCATGAATTAAATCATGAATCATGAATCGAATCATGAATCATGAATCGAATCATGAATTATGAATCGAAACATGAATCATGAATTGAATCATGAATCATGAATTGAATCATGAATTATGAATCGAAACACGGATCATGAAATGAATCATGAATCATGAAACGAATCATAAATCATTAATCATGAATCGAATCATGAATCATGAATCATGAATCATGAATCATGAATCGAATCATGAATCATGAATCATGAATTGAATCATGAATCATGAATCATGAATTGAATCATGAAATGAATCATGAATCATGAATTGAATCATAATTTGAATCATGAATCATGAATCATTAATCATGAATCATGAATCATGAATCATGAATCATGAATCGAATCATGAATCATGAATCCTGAAATGAATTATGAATCATGAATCATGAATCATGAATTGAATCATAAAATGAATCATAAATCCTGAATCATGAATCATGAATTGAATCATGAATCGAATCATGAATCACAAATCATGAATTGAATCATGAATCATGAATTGAATCATGAATTGAATCATAAATCATGAATCATGAATTGAATCATAAATCATAAATCGAATCATGAATCATGAATTGAATCATGAAACATGAATCATGAATCGAATCATGAATCATGAATCATGAATCATGAATCGAATTATGAATCATGAATTGAATCATGAATCATGAATTTAATCATGAATCATGAATTGAATCATGAATCATGAATTGAATCATGAATTGAATCATAAATCATGAATCATGAATTGAATCATGAATCATAAATCGAATCATGAATCATGAATTGAATCATGAATCATGAATCATGAAATGAATCATGAATTGAATCATGAATCATGAATTGAATCATGAATCATGAATCTTGATTCATGAATTGAATCATAAATCATGAATCAAATCATGAATCATGAATTGAATCATGAATCGAATCATGAATCATAAATTGAATCATGAATCATGAATTGAATCACGAATTGAATCATAAATCATGAATCATGAATTGAATCATGAATCATGAATCGAATCATGAATCATGAATTGAATCATGAATCATGAATCATGAATCGAATCATGAATCATGAATTGAATCATGAATCATGAATCATGAATTGAATCATAAATCATAAATCGAATCATGAATCATGAATTGAATCATGAAACATGAATCATGAATCGAATCATGAATCATGAATCATGAATCGAATTATGAATCATGAATTGAATCATGAATCATGAATTTAATCATGAATCATGAATTGAATCATGAATCATGAATATTGATTCATGAATTGAATCATGAAATGAATCATGAATCATGAATCATGAATTGAATCATGAATCATGAATTGAATCATGAATCATGAATTGAATCATGAATTGAATCATAAATCATGAATCATGAATTGAATCATGAATCGAATCATGAATCATGAATCATGAATTGAATCATGAATCATGAATCGAATCATGAATCATGAATCATGAATCGAATCATGAATCATGAATTGAATCATGAATCATGAATCATGAATCATGAATTGAATCATGAATCATGAATTGAATCATAAATTGAATCATAAATCATAAATCATGAATTGAATCATGAATCATGAATCGAATCATGAATCATAAATTGAATCGTGAATCATGAATCATGAATCATGAATCGAATCATGAATCATGAATCGAATCATGAATCATGAATCATGAATCATGAATCATGAATCGAATCATGAATTATGAATCATGAATCATGAATCGAATCATGAATCATTAATCGAATCATGAATTATGAATCGAAACATGAATAATGATTTGAATCATGTATCATGAATCATGAAATGAATCAAGAATCATGAATCGAATCATGAATCATGAATCATGAATAATGAATCGAATCATGAATCTTGAATTGAATCATGAATTATAAATCGAAACACGAATCATGAAATGAATCATGAATCATGAAACGAATCATAAATCATTAATCATGAATCGAATCATGAATCATGAATTGAATCATGAATCATGAATTGAATCATAAATCATGAATTAAATCATGAATCATGAAATGAATCATAAATCATGAATTGAATCATGAATCATGAATTGAATCATGATTTGAATAATGAATCATGAATTGAATCATGAATCATGAATAATGAATCATGAATTTAATCATGAAATAAATCATGAATCATGAATCATGAATTGAATCATGAAACATGAACCATGAATCGAATCATGAATCATGAATCATGAATCGAATTATGAATCATGAATTGAATCATGAATCATGAATTTAATCATGAATAATGAATTGAATCATGAATCATGAATCTTGATTCAAGAATTGAATCATAAATCATGAATCAAATCATGAATCATGAATTGATTAATGAATCATGAATCGAATCATGAATCATGAATTGAATCATGAATCATGAATTGAATCATAAATTGAATCATATATCATGAATCCTGAATTGAATCATGAATCGAATCATGAATCATGAATTGAATCATGAATCAAGAATCATGAATAATGAATCGAATCATGAATCATGAATTGAATCATGAATCATGAATCGAATCATGAATCATGAATTGAATCATGAATCATGAATTGAATCATGAATCATGAATCATGAATCATGAATTGAATAGTGAATCATGAATCATGAATTGAATCATGAATCATGAATTGAATCATAAATTGAATCATAAATCATAAATCATGAATTGAATCATGAATCATGAATCGAATCATGATTCATGAATTGAATCTTGAATCATGAATCATGAATCATGAATCGAATCATGAATCATGAATTGAATCATGAATCGAATCATGAATTATGAATCATGAATCATGAATCGAATCATGAATCATGAATCGAATCATGAATTATGAATCATGAATCATGAATCATGATTTGAATCATGAATCATGAATCATGAAATGAATCAAGAATCATGAATTGAATCATGAATCATGAATCATGAATAATGAATCAAATCATGAATTATGAATTGAATCATGAATCATGAATTGAATCATGAATTATGAATCGAAACACGAACTAATGAAATGAATCATGAATCATGAAATGAATCATAAATCATTAATCATGAATCGAATCATGAATCATGAATTGAATCATGAATCATGAATTGAATCATAAATCATGAATTGAATCATAAATCATGAATTGAATCATGATTTGAATCATGAATCATGAATTGAATCATGAATCATGAATCATGAATTGAATCATGAAATGAATCATGAATCATGAATTAAATCATGAATCATGAATCAAATCATGAATCTCGAATCATGAATTGAATCATGAATCATGAATTGAATCATGAATTGAATCATAAATCATGAATCATGAATTGAATCATGAATCATAAATCGAATCATGAATCATGAATTGAATCATGAATCATGAAATGAATCATGAATTGAATCATGAATCATGAATCTTGATTCATGAATTGAATCATAAATCATGAATCAAATCATGAATCATGAATTGATTAATGAATCATGAATCGAATCATGAATTGAATCATAAATCATAAATCATGAATTGAATCATGAATCATGAATCGAATCATGAATCATGAATTGAATCATGAATCATGAATCATGAATCATGAATCGAATCATGAATCATGAATTGAATCATGAATCATGAATCGAATCATGAATCATGAATTGAATCATGAATCATGAATCATGAATCATGAATCGAATCATGAATCATGAATTGAATCATGAATCATGAATCAAATCATGAATCATGAATTGAATCATGAATCATGAATTGAATCATGAATTGAATCATAAATCATGAATCATGAATTGAATCATGAATCATGAATCGAATCATGAATCATGAATTGAATCATGAATCATGAATCATGAATCATGAATTGAATCATGAATCATGAATTGAATCATGAATCATGAATCGAATCATGAATCGAATCATGAATCATGAATCATGAATCGAATCATGAATCATGAATTGAATCATGAATCATGAATCAAATCATGAATCATGAATTGAATCATGAATCATGAATTGAATCATGAATTGAATCATAAATCATGAATCATGAATTGAATCATGAATCATGAATCGAATCATGAATCATGAATTGAATCATGAATCATGAATCATGAATCATGAATCGAATCATGAATCATGACTTGAATCATGAATCATGAATCATGAATCATGAATCATGAATCGAATCATAAATTATGAATCATGAATCATGAATCGAATCATGAATCATGAATCGAATCATGAATTATGAATAGAAACATGAATAATGATTTGAATCCTGAATCATGAATCATGAAATTAATCAAGAATCATGAATCGAATCATGAATCATGAATCATGAATAATGAATCGAATCATGAATCTTGAATTCAATCATGAATCATGAATTGAATCATGAATTATGAATCGAAACACGAATCATGAAATGAATCATGAATCATGAAACGAATCATAAATCATTAATCATGAATCGAATCATGAATCATGAATTGAATCATGAATCATGAATTGAATCATAAATCATGAATTGAATCATGAATCATGAATTGAATCATGATTTGAATCATGAATCATGAATTGAATCATGAATCATGAATAATGAATCATGAATTGAATCATGAAATGAATCATGAATCATGAATTAAATCATGAATCATGAATCAAATCATGAATCTCGAATCATGAATTGAATCATGAATCATGAATTGAATCATGAATTGAATCATAAATCATGAATCATGAATTGAATCATAATTCATGAATCAAATCATGAATCATGAATTGATTAATGAATCATGAATCGAATCATGAATCATGAATTGAATCAGGAATCATAAATCGAATCATGAATCATGAATTGAATCATGAATCATGAAATGAATCATGAATTGAATCATGAATCATGAATTGAATCATGAATCATGAATCTTGAATCATGAATCATGAATCTTGAATTGATTAATGAATCATGAATCGAATCATGAATCATGAATTGAATCATGAATCATGAATTGAATCATGAATTGAATCATAAATCATGAATCATGAATTGAATCATGAATCATGAATCGAATCATGAATCATGAATTGAATCATGAATCATGAATCATGAATCGAATCATGAATCATGAATTGAATCATGAATCATGAATCGAATCATGAATCATGAATTGAATCATGAATCATGAATTGAATCATGAATCATGAATCATAAATCATGAATTGAATCATGAATCATGAATCATTAATTGAATCATGAATCATGAATTGAATCATAAATTGAATCATAAATCATAAATCATGAATTGAATCATGAATCATGAATCGAATCATGAATCATGAATTTAATCGTGAATCATGAATCATGAATCGAATCATGAATCATGAATTGAATCATGAATCATGAATCATGAATCATGAATCATGAATCGAATCATGAATTATGAATCATGAATCATGAATCGAATCATGAATCATGAATCGAATCATGAATTATGTGTCGAAACATGAATAATGATTTGAATCATGAATCATGAATCATGAAATGAATCAAGAATCATGAATCGAATCATGAATCATGAATCATGAATAATGAATCGAATAATGAATCTTGAATTGAATCATGAATCATTAATCATGAATCGAATCATGAATCATGAATTGAATCATGAATCATGAATTGAATCATAAATCATGAATTGAATCATGAATCATGAATTGAATCATGATTTGAATAATGAATCATGAATTGAATCATGAATCATGAATAATGAATCATGAATTGAATCATGAAATGAATCATGAATCATGAATCATGAATTGAATCATGAATCATGAATCAAGTCATGAATCTCGAATCATGAATTGAATCATGAATCATGAATTGAATCATGAATTGAATCATAAATCATGAATCATGAATTGAATCATGAATCATAAATCGAATCATGAATCATTAATTGAATCATGAATCATGAATCGAATCATGAATCATGAATCATGAATCGAATCATGAATCATGAATTGAATCATGAATCATGAATCATAAATTGAATTATGAATCATGAATCGAATTATGAAACATGAATTGAATCATGAAACATGAATTGAATCATGAAGCATGAATTGAATCATGAATCATGAATTGCATCATGAATCATGAATTGCATCATGAATCATTAATCATGAATTAAATCATGAATCATGAAATGAATCATGAATCATAAAATGAATCATGAATTGAATCATGAATCATGAATCATGAATTGAATCATGAATCATGAAATGAATCATGAATTGAATCATGAATCATGAATTGAATCATGAATCATGAAATGAATCATGAATTGAATCATGAATCATGAATCAAATCATGAATCATGAATTAAATCATGAATTGAATCATGAATCATGAATCATGAATCGAATCATAAATCATGAATCATCAATTGAATCATGAATCATGAATCGAATCATGAATCATGAATCATGAATCATGAATCATGTATCATGAATCGAATCATGAATTGAATCATGAATCATGAATCATGATTCGAATCATGAATTAAATAATAAATCATGAATCATGAATTGAATCATGAATCATGAATTGAATCATGAATCATGAATTGAATCATAAATTGAATCATAAATCATAAATCATGAATTGAATCATGAATCATGAATCGAATCATGAATCATGAATTGAATCATGAATCATAAATCATGAATTAAATCATGAATCATGAATCATGAATCGAATCATGAATCATGAATTGAATCATGAATCATGAATCAAATCATGAATCATGAATTAAATCATGAATTGAATCATGAATCATGAATCATGAATCGAATCATAAATCATGAATCATCGATTGAATCATGAATCATGAATCGAATCATGAATCATGAATCATGAATCATGAATCATGTATCATGAATCGAATCATGAATTGAATCATGAATCATGAATCATGATTCGAATCATGAATTAAATAATAAATCATGAATCATGAATTGAATCATGAATCATGAATTGAATCATGAATCATGAATTGAATCATAAATTGAATCATAAATCATAAATCATGAATTGAATCATGAATCATGAATCGAATCATGAATCATGAATTGAATCATGAATCATAAATCATGAATTAAATCATGAATCATGAATCATGAATCGAATCATGAATCATGAATTGAATCATGAATCATGAATCGAATCATAAATCATGAATCATGAATTAAATCATGAATCATGAATCCTGAATCGAATCATGAATCATGAATTGAATCATGAATTATGAATCATGAATCATGAATTGAATCATGAATCATGAATCGAATCATGAATCATGAATAGAAACATGAATCATGAATTGAATCATGAATCATGAATTGAATCATGAATTATGAATCAAAACACGAATCATGAAATGAATCATGAATCATGAAACGAATCATAAATCATTAATCATGAATCGAATCATGAATCATGAATCATGAATCATGAATCATGAATCGAATCATGAATCATGAATCATGAATCATGAATTGAATCATGAATCATGAATCATGAATTGAATCATGAAATGAATCATAATTTGAATCATTAATCATGAATCATGAATCATGAATCCTGAATTGAATTATGAATCATGAATCATGAATTGAATCATGAAATGAATCATGAATCATGAATCATGAATCATGAATTGAATCATGAATCATGAATCGAATCATGAATCTGGAATCATGAATTGAATACTGAATCATGAATTGAATCATGAATTGAATCATGAAACATGAATCATGAATCGAATCATGAATCATGAATCATGAATCATGAATCATGAATTGAATCATGAATCATGAATTAAATCATGAATCATGAATTGAATCATGAATCATGAATCATGAATCATGAATTGAATCACGAATCATGAATTGAATCATGAATTGAATCATAAATCATGAATCATGAATTGAATCATGAATCATGAATCATGAATTGAATCATGAATCATGAATTAAATCATGAATCATGAATTGAATCATGAATCATGAATCATGAATCATGAATTGAATCATGAATCATGAATCATGAATTGAATCATGAATCATGAATTGAATCATGAATCATGAATCATGAATCATGAATCAAATCATGAATCATGAATTAAATAATGAATCATGAATCATGAATTGAATCATGAATTATGAATCGAATCATGAATCATGAATTGAATCATGAATCATGAATCATGAATCGAATCATGAATCATAAATCATGAAATATAAATCATGAATCGAATCATGAATCATGAATTGAATCATGAATCATGAATTGAATCTTGAATCATGAATCGAATCATGAATCATGAATCATGAATTGAATCATGAATCATGAATCGAATCATGAATCATGAATTGAATCATGAATCATGAATTAAATCATGAATCATGAATCATGAATCATGAATTGAATCATGAATCATGAATCATGAATTGAATCATGAATCATGAATCGAATCATGAATCATGAATTGAATCATGAATCATGAATCATGAATCATGAATTGAATCATGAATCATGAATCATGAATTGAATCATGAATCATGAATCATGAATTGAATCATGAATCATGAATCATGAATCATGAATCATGAATCATGAATCGAATCATGAATCATGAATTGAATCATGAATCATGAATTGAATAATGAATCATGAATCATGAATTGAATCATGAATTATGAATCGAATCATGAATCATGAATTAAATAATGAATCATGAATCATAATTTAAATCATAAATCATGAATCTAATCATGATTAATGAATCTAATCATGAATCATGAATCGAATCATGAATCATAAATCATGAAATGAAAATCAAGAATCGAATCATGAATCATGAATTGAATCATGAATCATGAATTGAATCTTGAATCATGAATCGAATCATGAATCATGAATCATGAATCGAATCATGAATCATGAAATGAATCATGAATTGAATCATGAATTGAATCATAAATCATGAATCATGAATTGAATCATGAATCATGAATGGAATCATGAATCATGAATTGAATCATGAATCGAATCATGAATCATGAATCATGAATTGAATCATGAATCGAATCATGAATCATGAATTAAATAATGAATCATGAATCATGAATTGAATCATGAATCATGAATCGAATCATGAATCATGAATCATGAATCATGAATTGAATCATGAATCATGAATTAAATCATGAATCATGAAATGAATCATGAATCATAAAATGAATCATGAATTGAATCATGAATCATGAATCATGAATTGAATCATGAATCATGAAATGAATCATGAATTGAATCATGAATCATGAATTGAATCATGAATCATGAAATGAATCATGAATTGAATCATGAATCATGAATCAAATCATGAATCATGAATTAAATCATGAATTGAATCATGAATCATGAATCATGAATCGAATCATAAATCATGAATCATCAATTGAATCATGAATCATGAATCGAATCATGAATCATGAATCATGAATCATGAATCATGTATCATGAATCGAATCATGAATTGAATCATGAATCATGAATCATGATTCGAATCATGAATTAAATAATAAATCATGAATCATGAATTGAATCATGAATCATGAATTGAATCATGAATCATGAATTGAATCATAAATTGAATCATAAATCATAAATCATGAATTGAATCATGAATCATGAATCGAATCATGAATCATGAATTGAATCATGAATCATAAATCATGAATTAAATCATGAATCATGAATCATGAATCGAATCATGAATCATGAATTGAATCATGAATCATGAATCAAATCATGAATCATGAATTAAATCATGAATTGAATCATGAATCATGAATCATGAATCGAATCATAAATCATGAATCATCGATTGAATCATGAATCATGAATCGAATCATGAATCATGAATCATGAATCATGAATCATGTATCATGAATCGAATCATGAATTGAATCATGAATCATGAATCATGATTCGAATCATGAATTAAATAATAAATCATGAATCATGAATTGAATCATGAATCATGAATTGAATCATGAATCATGAATTGAATCATAAATTGAATCATAAATCATAAATCATGAATTGAATCATGAATCATGAATCGAATCATGAATCATGAATTGAATCATGAATCATAAATCATGAATTAAATCATGAATCATGAATCATGAATCGAATCATGAATCATGAATTGAATCATGAATCGAATCATAAATCATGAATCATGAATTAAATCATGAATCATGAATCCTGAATCGAATCATGAATCATGAATTGAATCATGAATTATGAATCATGAATCATGAATTGAATCATGAATCATGAATCGAATCATGAATCATGAATAGAAACATGAATCATGAATTGAATCATGAATCATGAATTGAATCATGAATTATGAATCAAAACACGAATCATGAAATGAATCATGAATCATGAAACGAATCATAAATCATTAATCATGAATCGAATCATGAATCATGAATCATGAATCATGAATCATGAATCGAATCATGAATCATGAATCATGAATCATGAATTGAATCATGAATCATGAATCATGAATTGAATCATGAAATGAATCATAATTTGAATCATTAATCATGAATCATGAATCATGAATCCTGAATTGAATTATGAATCATGAATCATGAATTGAATCATGAAATGAATCATGAATCATGAATCATGAATCATGAATTGAATCATGAATCATGAATCGAATCATGAATCTGGAATCATGAATTGAATACTGAATCATGAATTGAATCATGAATTGAATCATGAAACATGAATCATGAATCGAATCATGAATCATGAATCATGAATCATGAATCATGAATTGAATCATGAATCATGAATTAAATCATGAATCATGAATTGAATCATGAATCATGAATCATGAATCATGAATTGAATCACGAATCATGAATTGAATCATGAATTGAATCATAAATCATGAATCATGAATTGAATCATGAATCATGAATCATGAATTGAATCATGAATCATGAATTAAATCATGAATCATGAATTGAATCATGAATCATGAATCATGAATCATGAATTGAATCATGAATCATGAATCATGAATTGAATCATGAATCATGAATTGAATCATGAATCATGAATCATGAATCATGAATCAAATCATGAATCATGAATTAAATAATGAATCATGAATCATGAATTGAATCATGAATTATGAATCGAATCATGAATCATGAATTGAATCATGAATCATGAATCATGAATCGAATCATGAATCATAAATCATGAAATATAAATCATGAATCGAATCATGAATCATGAATTGAATCATGAATCATGAATTGAATCTTGAATCATGAATCGAATCATGAATCATGAATCATGAATTGAATCATGAATCATGAATCGAATCATGAATCATGAATTGAATCATGAATCATGAATTAAATCATGAATCATGAATCATGAATCATGAATTGAATCATGAATCATGAATCATGAATTGAATCATGAATCATGAATCGAATCATGAATCATGAATTGAATCATGAATCATGAATCATGAATCATGAATTGAATCATGAATCATGAATCATGAATTGAATCATGAATCATGAATCATGAATTGAATCATGAATCATGAATCATGAATCATGAATCATGAATCATGAATCGAATCATGAATCATGAATTGAATCATGAATCATGAATTGAATCATGAATCATGAATCATGAATTGAATCATGAATTATGAATCGAATCATGAATCATGAATTAAATAATGAATCATGAATCATAATTTAAATCATAAATCATGAATCTAATCATGATTAATGAATCTAATCATGAATCATGAATCGAATCATGAATCATAAATCATGAAATGAAAATCAAGAATCGAATCATGAATCATGAATTGAATCATGAATCATGAATTGAATCTTGAATCATGAATCGAATCATGAATCATGAATCATGAATCGAACGATGAATCATGAAATGAATCATGAATTGAATCATGAATTGAATCATAAATCATGAATCATGAATTGAATCATGAATCATGAATGGAATCATGAATCATGAATTGAATCATGAATCGAATCATGAATCATGAATCATGAATTGAATCATGAATCGAATCATGAATCATGAATTAAATAATGAATCATGAATCATGAATTGAATCATGAATCATGAATCGAATCATGAATCATGAATCATGAATCATGAATTGAATCATGAATCATGAATTGAATCATGAATCATGAATCATGAATCATGAATTGAGTCATGAATCATGAATTGAATCATGAATCATGAATTGAATAAAGAATCATGAATCATGAATTGAATCATGAATTATGAATCGAATCATGAATCATGAATTAAATAATGAATCGTGAATCATAATTTAAATCATAAATCATGAATCTAATCATGATTAATGAATCTAATCATGAATCATGAATCGAATCATGAATCATAAATCATGAAATGAAAATCAAGAATCGAATCATGAATCATGAATTGAATCATGAATCATGAATTGAATCTTGAATCATGAATCGAATCATGAATCTTGAATCATGAATCGAATCATGAATCATGAAATGAATCATGAATTGAATCATGAATTGAATCATAAATCATGAATCATGAATTGAATCATGAATCATGAATCGAATCATGAATCATGAATTGAATCATGAATCGAATCATGAATCATGAATCATGAATCGAATCATGAATCATGAATTAAATAATGAATCATGAATCATGAATTGAATCATGAATCATGAATCGAATCATGAATCATGAATCATGAATTGAATCATGAATCATGAATTGAATCATAAATTGAATCATAAATCGTAAATCATGAATTGAATCACGATTCATGAATCATTAATTATGAATCATGAATCGAATCATGAATCATGAATTGAATCATGAATCATGAATCATGAATTAAATCATGAATCATGAATCATGAATCATGAATTGAATCATGAATCATGAATCATGAATTGAATCATGAATCATGAATTGAATCATGAATCATGATTCGAATCATGAATTAAATAATGAATCATGAATTAAATCATGAATCATAAATCATGATTTGAATCATAAATCATGAATCTAATCATGAATCATGAATCGAATCATGAATCATGAATTGAATCATGAATTATGAATCATGAATTGAATCATGAATCATGAATTTAATCATGAATCATGAATTAAATCATAAATCATGAATCATGAATCATGAATTGAATCATGAATCATGAATCATGAATTAAATCATGAATCATGAATTGAATCATGAATCATGAATCATTAATCATGAATTGAATCATGAATCATGAATCATGAATTGAATCATGAATCATGAATTGAATCATGAATCATGAATCATGAATCGAATCATGAATCATGAATTGAATCATGAATCATGAATTGAATAATGAATCATGAATCATGAATTGAATCATGAATTATGAATCGAATCATGAATCATAATTTAAATCATAAATCATGAATCTAATCATGATTAATGAATCTAATCATGAATCATGAATCGAATCATGAATCATAAATCATGAAATGAAAATCAAGAATCGAATCATGAATCATGAATTGAATCATGAATCATAAATTGAATCTTGAATCATGAATCGAATCATGAATCATGAATCATGAATCGAATCATGAATCATGAAATGAATCATGAATTGAATCATGAATTGAATCATAAATCATGAATCATAAATTGAATCATGAATCATGAATCGAATCATGAATCATGAATTGAATCATGAATCGAATCATGAATCATGAATCATGAATTGAATCATGAATCGAATCATGAATCATGAATTAAATAATGAATCATGAATCATGAATTGAATCATGAATCATGAATCGAATCATGAATCATGAATCATGAATCATGAATCATGAATCATGAATTGAATCATGAATCATGAATTGAATCATGAATCATGAATCATGAATCATGAATCGAATCATGAATCATGAATTGAATCATGAATCATGAATTGAATAATGAATCATGAATCATGAATTGAATCATGAATTATGAATCGAATCATGAATCATGAATTAAATAATGAATCATGAATCCTAATTTAAATCATAAATCATGAATCTAATCATGATTAATGAATCTAATCATGAATCATGAATCGAATCATGAATCATAAATCATGAAATGAAAATCAAGAATCGAATCATGAATCATGAATTGAATCATGAATCATGAATTGAATCTTGAATCATGAATCGAATCATGAATCATGAATCATGAATCGAATCATGAATCATGAAATAAATCATGAATTGAATCATGAATTGAATCATAAATCATGAATCATGAATTGAATCATGAATCAGGAATCGAATCATGAATCATGAATTGAATCATGAATCATGAATCATGAATTGAATCATAAATCATAAATCGAATCATGAATCATGAATTGAATCATGAAACATGAATCATGAATCGAATCATGAATCATGAATCATGAATCGAATTATGAATCATGAATTGAATCATGAATCATGAATTTAATCATGAATCATGAATTGAATCATGAATCATGAATATTGATTCATGAATTGAATCATGAAATGAATCATGAATCATGAATCATGAATTGAATCATGAATCATGAATTGAATCATGAATTGAATCATAAATCATGAATCATGAATTGAATCATGAATCGAATCATGAATCATGAATCATGAATTGAATCATGAATCATGAATCGAATCATGAATCATGAATCATGAATCGAATCATGAATCATGAATTGAATCATGAATCATGAATCATGAATTGAATTATGAATCATGAATCGAATCATGAAACATGAATTGAATCATGAATCATGAAATGAATCATGAATCATGAAATAAATCATGAATTGAATCATGAATCATGAATCATGAATTGATTCATGAATCATGAAATGAATCATGAATTGAATCATGAATCATGAATTGAATCATGAATCATGAAATGAATCATGAATTGAATCATGAATCATGAATCAAATCATGAATCATGAATTAAATCATGAATCATGAATCGAATCATGAATCATGAATCATGAATTGAATCATAAATCATGAATCATCAATTGAATCATAAATCATGAATCATCAATTGAATCATGAATCATGAATCGAATCATGAATCATGAATTGAATCATGAATCATGAATCATGAATCATGAATCGAATTATGAATTGAATCATGAATCATGAATCATGAATTGAATCATGAATCATGATTCGAATCATGAATTAAATAATAAATCATGAATCATGAATTGAATCATGAATCATGAATCGAATCATGAATCATGAATCATGAATTGAATCATAAATTGAATCATAAATCATAAATCATGAATTGAATCATGAATCATGAATCGAATCATGAATCATGAATTGAATCATGAATCATGAATCATGAATTAAATCATGAATCATGAATCATGAATCGAATCATGAATCATGAATCGAATCATGAATTATGAATCATGAATCGAATCATGAATCATGAATCATGAATTAAATCATGAATCATGAATCATGAATCGAATCATGAATCATGAATCGAATCATGAATTATGAATCATGAATCATGAATTGAATCATGAATCATGAATCGAATCATGAATCATGAATCGAAACATGAATCATGAATTGAATCATGAATCATGAATTGAATCATGAATTATGAATCGAAACACGGATCATAAAATGAATCATGAATCATGAAACGAATCATAAATCATTAATCATGAATTGAATCATGAATCATGAATTGAATCACGAATTGAATCATAAATCATGAATCATGAATTGAATCATGAATCATGAATCGAATCATGAATCATGAATTGAATCATGAATCATGAATTGAATCATGAATCATGAATTGAATCATGATTTGAATAATGAATCATGAATTGAATCATGAATCATGAATCGAATCATGAATCATGAATCATGAATCATGAATTGAATCATGAATCATGAATCATGAATTGAATCATGAAATGAATCATGAATCATGAATTGAATCATAATTTGAATCATGAATCATGAATCATGAATCATGAATCATGAATTGAATCATGAATCATGAATCCTGAAATGAATTATGAATCATGAATCATGAATCATGAATTGAATCATAAAATGAATCATAAATCCTGAATCATGAATCATGAATTGAATCATGAATCGAATCATGAATCTCAAATCATGAATTGAATCATGAATCATGAATTGAATCATGAATTGAATCATAAATCATGAATCATGAATTGAATCATAAATCATAAATCGAATCATGAATCATGAATTGAATCATGAAACATTAATCATGAATCGAATCATGAATCATGAATCATGAATCGAATTATGAATCATGAATTGAATCATGAATCATGAATTTAATCATGAATCATGAATTTAATCATGAATCATGAATTTAATCATGAATCATGAATTGAATCATGAATTGAATCATAAATCATGAATCATGAATTGAATCATGAATCATAAATCGAATCATGAATCATGAATTGAATCATGAATCATGAATCATGAAATGAATCATGAATTGAATCATGAATCATGAATTGAATCATGAATCATGAATCTTGATTCATGAATTGAATCATAAATCATGAATCATGAATTGAATCATGAATCATGAATCAAATCATGAATCATGAATTAAATAATGAATCATGAATCATGAATTGAATCATGAATTATGAATCGAATCATGAATCATGAATTGAATCATGAATCATGAATCATGAATCGAATCATGAATCATAAATCATGAAATATAAATCATGAATCGAATCATGAATCATGAATTGAATCATGAATCATGAATTGAATCTTGAATCATGAATCGAATCATGAATCATGAATCATGAATTGAATCATGAATCATGAATCGAATCATGAATCATGAATTGAATCATGAATCATGAATTAAATCATGAATCATGAATCATGAATCATGAATTGAATCATGAATCATGAATCATGAATTGAATCATGAATCATGAATCGAATCATGAATCATGAATTGAATCATGAATCATGAATCATGAATCATGAATTGAATCATGAATCATGAATCATGAATTGAATCATGAATCATGAATCATGAATTGAATCATGAATCATGAATCATGAATCATGAATCATGAATCATGAATCGAATCATGAATCATGAATTGAATCATGAATCATGAATTGAATAATGAATCATGAATCATGAATTGAATCATGAATTATGAATCGAATCATGAATCATGAATTAAATAATGAATCATGAATCATAATTTAAATCATAAATCATGAATCTAATCATGATTAATGAATCTAATCATGAATCATGAATCGAATCATGAATCATAAATCATGAAATGAAAATCAAGAATCGAATCATGAATCATGAATTGAATCATGAATCATGAATTGAATCTTGAATCATGAATCGAATCATGAATCATGAATCATGAATCGAATCATGAATCATGAAATGAATCATGAATTGAATCATGAATTGAATCATAAATCATGAATCATGAATTGAATCATGAATCATGAATGGAATCATGAATCATGAATTGAATCATGAATCGAATCATGAATCATGAATCATGAATTGAATCATGAATCGAATCATGAATCATGAATTAAATAATGAATCATGAATCATGAATTGAATCATGAATCATGAATCGAATCATGAATCATGAATCATGAATCATGAATTGAATCATGAATCATGAATTGAATCATGAATCATGAATCATGAATCATGAATTGAGTCATGAATCATGAATTGAATCATGAATCATGAATTGAATAAAGAATCATGAATCATGAATTGAATCATGAATTATGAATCGAATCATGAATCATGAATTAAATAATGAATCGTGAATCATAATTTAAATCATAAATCATGAATCTAATCATGATTAATGAATCTAATCATGAATCATGAATCGAATCATGAATCATAAATCATGAAATGAAAATCAAGAATCGAATCATGAATCATGAATTGAATCATGAATCATGAATTGAATCTTGAATCATGAATCGAATCATGAATCATGAATCATGAATCGAATCATGAATCATGAAATGAATCATGAATTGAATCATGAATTGAATCATAAATCATGAATCATGAATTGAATCATGAATCATGAATCGAATCATGAATCATGAATTGAATCATGAATCGAATCATGAATCATGAATCATGAATCGAATCATGAATCATGAATTAAATAATGAATCATGAATCATGAATTGAATCATGAATCATGAATCGAATCATGAATCATGAATCATGAATTGAATCATGAATCATGAATTGAATCATAAATTGAATCATAAATCGTAAATCATGAATTGAATCACGATTCATGAATCATGAATTATGAATCATGAATCGAATCATGAATCATGAATTGAATCATGAATCATGAATCATGAATTAAATCATGAATCATGAATCATGAATCATGAATTGAATCATGAATCATGAATCATGAATTGAATCATGAATCATGAATTGAATCATGAATCATGATTCGAATCATGAATTAAATAATGAATCATGAATTAAATCATGAATCATAAATCATGATTTGAATCATAAATCATGAATCTAATCATGAATCATGAATCGAATCATGAATCATGAATTGAATCATGAATTATGAATCATGAATTGAATCATGAATCATGAATTTAATCATGAATCATGAATCATGAATTAAATCATAAATCATGAATCATGAATCATGAATTGAATCATGAATCATGAATCATGAATTAAATCATGAATCATGAATTGAATCATGAATCATGAATCATTAATCATGAATTGAATCATGAATCATGAATCATGAATTGAATCATGAATCATGAATTGAATCATGAATCATGAATCATGAATCGAATCATGAATCATGAATTGAATCATGAATCATGAATTGAATAATGAATCATGAATCATGAATTGAATCATGAATTATGAATCGAATCATGAATCATAATTTAAATCATAAATCATGAATCTAATCATGATTAATGAATCTAATCATGAATCATGAATCGAATCATGAATCATAAATCATGAAATGAAAATCAAGAATCGAATCATGAATCATGAATTGAATCATGAATCATAAATTGAATCTTGAATCATGAATCGAATCATGAATCATGAATCATGAATCGAATCATGAATCATGAAATGAATCATGAATTGAATCATGAATTGAATCATAAATCATGAATCATGAATTGAATCATGAATCATGAATCGAATCATGAATCATGAATTGAATCATGAATCGAATCATGAATCATGAATCATGAATTGAATCATGAATCGAATCATGAATCATGAATTAAATAATGCATCATGAATCATGAATTGAATCATGAATCATGAATCGAATCATGAATCATGAATCATGAATCATGAATCATGAATCATGAATTGAATCATGAATCATGAATTGAATCATGAATCATGAATCATGAATCATGAATCGAATCATGAATCATGAATTGAATCATGAATCATGAATTGAATAATGAATCATGAATCATGAATTGAATCATGAATTATGAATCGAATCATGAATCATGAATTAAATAATGAATCATGAATCCTAATTTAAATCATAAATCATGAATCTAATCATGATTAATGAATCTAATCATGAATCATGAATCGAATCATGAATCATAAATCATGAAATGAAAATCAAGAATCGAATCATGAATCATGAATTGAATCATGAATCATGAATTGAATCTTGAATCATGAATCGAATCATGAATCATGAATCATGAATCGAATCATGAATCATGAAATAAATCATGAATTGAATCATGAATTGAATCATAAATCATGAATCATGAATTGAATCATGAATCAGGAATCGAATCATGAATCATGAATTGAATCATGAATCATGAATCATGAATTGAATCATAAATCATAAATCGAATCATGAATCATGAATTGAATCATGAAACATGAATCATGAATCGAATCATGAATCATGAATCATGAATCGAATTATGAATCATGAATTGAATCATGAATCATGAATTTAATCATGAATCATGAATTGAATCATGAATCATGAATATTGATTCATGAATTGAATCATGAAATGAATCATGAATCATGAATCATGAATTGAATCATGAATCATGAATTGAATCATGAATTGAATCATAAATCATGAATCATGAATTGAATCATGAATCGAATCATGAATCATGAATCATGAATTGAATCATGAATCATGAATCGAATCATGAATCATGAATCATGAATCGAATCATGAATCATGAATTGAATCATGAATCATGAATCATGAATTGAATTATGAATCATGAATCGAATCATGAAACATGAATTGAATCATGAATCATGAAATGAATCATGAATCATGAAATAAATCATGAATTGAATCATGAATCATGAATCATGAATTGATTCATGAATCATGAAATGAATCATGAATTGAATCATGAATCATGAATTGAATCATGAATCATGAAATGAATCATGAATTGAATCATGAATCATGAATCAAATCATGAATCATGAATTAAATCATGAATCATGAATTGAATCATGAATCATGAATCGAATCATGAATCATGAATCATGAATTGAATCATAAATCATGAATCATCAATTGAATCATAAATCATGAATCATCAATTGAATCATGAATCATGAATCGAATCATGAATCATGAATTGAATCATGAATCATGAATCATGAATCATGAATCGAATTATGAATTGAATCATGAATCATGAATCATGAATTGAATCATGAATCATGATTCGAATCATGAATTAAATAATAAATCATGAATCATGAATTGAATCATGAATCATGAATCGAATCATGAATCATGAATCATGAATTGAATCATAAATTGAATCATAAATCATAAATCATGAATTGAATCATGAATCATGAATCGAATCATGAATCATGAATTGAATCATGAATCATGAATCATGAATTAAATCATGAATCATGAATCATGAATCGAATCATGAATTATGAATCGAATCATGAATTATGAATCATGAATCGAATCATGAATCATGAATCATGAATTAAATCATGAATCATGAATCATGAATCGAATCATGAATCATGAATCGAATCATGAATTATGAATCATGAATCATGAATTGAATCATGAATCATGAATCGAATCATGAATCATGAATCGAAACATGAATCATGAATTGAATCATGAATCATGAATTGAATCATGAATTATGAATCGAAACACGGATCATAAAATGAATCATGAATCATGAAACGAATCATAAATCATTAATCATGAATTGAATCATGAATCATGAATTGAATCACGAATTGAATCATAAATCATGAATCATGAATTGAATCATGAATCATGAATCGAATCATGAATCATGAATTGAATCATGAATCATGAATTGAATCATGAATCATGAATTGAATCATGATTTGAATAATGAATCATGAATTGAATCATGAATCATGAATCGAATCATGAATCATGAATCATGAATCATGAATTGAATCATGAATCATGAATCATGAATTGAATCATGAAATGAATCATGAATCATGAATTGAATCATAATTTGAATCATGAATCATGAATCATGAATCATGAATCATGAATCATGAATTGAATCATGAATCATGAATCCTGAAATGAATTATGAATCATGAATCATGAATCATGAATTGAATCATAAAATGAATCATAAATCCTGAATCATGAATCATGAATTGAATCATGAATCGAATCATGAATCTCAAATCATGAATTGAATCATGAATCATGAATTGAATCATGAATTGAATCATAAATCATGAATCATGAATTGAATCATAAATCATAAATCGAATCATGAATCATGAATTGAATCATGAAACATTAATCATGAATCGAATCATGAATCATGAATCATGAATCGAATTATGAATCATGAATTGAATCATGAATCATGAATTTAATCATGAATCATGAATTTAATCATGAATCATGAATTTAATCATGAATCATGAATTGAATCATGAATTGAATCATAAATCATGAATCATGAATTGAATCATGAATCATAAATCGAATCATGAATCATGAATTGAATCATGAATCATGAATCATGAAATGAATCATGAATTGAATCATGAATCATGAATTGAATCATGAATCATGAATCTTGATTCATGAATTGAATCATAAATCATGAATCAAATCATGAATCATGAATTGATTAATGAATCATGAATCGAATCACGAATTGAATCATAAATCATGAATCATGAATTGAATCATGAATCATGAATCGAATCATGAATCATGAATTGAATCATGAATCATGAATTGAATCACGAATCATGAATTGAATCATGATTTGAATAATGAATCATGAATTGAATCATGAATCATGAATAATGAATCATGAATCGAATCATGAATCATGAATTGAATCATGAATCATGAATTGAATCATGAATTGAATCATAAATCATGAATCATGAATTGAATCATGAATCATGAATCGAATCATGAATCATGAATCATGAAACATGAATCATGAATCGAATCATGAATCATGAATTGAATCATGAATCATGAATTGAATCATGAATCATGAATTGAATCATGATTTGAATAATGAATCATGAATTGAATCATGAATCATGAATAATGAATCATGAATTGAATCATGAAATGAATCATGAATTGAATCATGAATCATGAATAATGAATCATGAATTGAATCATGAAATGAATCATGAATCATGAATCATGAATTGAATCATGAATCATGAATCAAATCATGAATCTCGAATCATGAATTGAATCATGAGTCATGAATTGAATCATGAATTGAATCATAAATCATGAATCATGAATTGAATCATGAATCATAAATCGAATCATGAATCATTAATTGAATCATGAATCATGAATCGAATCATGAATCATGTATCATGAATCGAATCATGAATCATGAATTAAATCATGAATCATGAATCATGAATTGAATTATGAATCATGAATCGAATCATGAAACATGAATTGAATCATGAATCATGAAATGAATCATGAATCATGAAATGAATCATGAATCATGAAATGAATCATGAATTGAATCATGAATCATGAATCATGAATTGAATCATGAATCATGAAATGAATCATGAATTGAATCATGAATCATGAATTGAATCATGAATCATGAAATGAATCATGAATTGAATCATGAATCATGAATCAAATCATGAATCATGAATTAAATCATGAATCATGAATTGAATCATGAATCATGAATCGAATCATGAATCATGAATCATGAATCATGAATCGAATCATGAATCATGAATCCTGAAATGAATTATGAATCATGAATCATGAATCATGAATTGAATCATAAAATGAATCATGAATCCTGAATCATGAATCATGAATTGAATCATGAATCGAATCATGAATCTCAAATCATGAATTGAATCATGAATCATGAATTGAATCATGAATTGAATCATAAATCATGAATCATGAATTGAATCATAAATCATAAATCGAATCATGAATCATGAATTGAATCATGAAACATGAATCATGAATCGAATCATGAATCATGAATCATGAATCGAATTATTAATCATGAATTGAATCATGAATCATGATTTTAATCATGAATCATGAATTGAATCATGAATCATGAATCTTGATTCATGAATTGAATCATGAAATGAATCATGAATCATGAATCATGAATTGAATCATGAATCATGAATCAAATCATGAATCTCGAATCATGAATTGAATCATGAATCATGAATTGAATCATGAATTGAATCATAAATCATGAATCATGAATTAAATCATGAATCGAAACATGAATCATGAATCATGAATTGAATCATGAATCATGAATCGAATCATGAATCATGAATCATGAATCGAATCATGAATCATGAATCATGAATTGAATTATGAATCATGAATCGAATCATGAAACATGAATTGAATCATGAATCATGAAATGAATCATGAATCATGAAATAAATCATGAATTGAATCATGAATCATGAATCATGAATTGAATCATGAATCATGAAATGAATCATGAATTGAATTATGAATCATGAATTGAATCATGAATCATGAAATGAATCATGAATTGAATCATGAATCATGAATCAAATCATGAATCATGAATTAAATCATGAATCATGAATTGAATCATGAATCATGAATCGAATCATGAATCATGAATTGAATCATGAATCATCAATTGAATCATGAATTGAATCATAAATCATGAATCATCGATTGAATCATGAATCATGAATCGAAACATGAATCATGAATTGGATCATGAATCATGAATCATAAATCATGAATCATGAATCGAATTATGAATTGAATCATGAATCATGAATCATGAATTGAATCATGAATCATGATTCGAATCATGAATTAAATAATAAATCATGAATCATGAATTGAATCATGAATCATGAATCGAATCATGAATCATGAATCATGAATCATGAATTGAATCATAAATTGAATCATAAATCATAAATCATGAATTGAATCATGAATCATGAATCGAATCATGAATCATGAATTGAATCATGAATCATGAATCATGAATTAAATCATGAATCATGAATCATGAATCGAATCATGAATCATGAATCGAATCATGAATCATGAATCATGAATCGAATCATGAATCATGAATCGAATCATGAATCATGAATCGAATCATGAATTATGAATCATGAATTGAATCATGAATCATGAATCGAATCATGAATCATGAATCGAAACATGAATCATGAATTGAATCATGAATCATGAATTGAATCATGAATTATGAATCGAAACACGGATCATGAAATGAATCATGAATCATGAAACGAATCATAAATCATTAATCATGAATCGAATCATGAATCATGAATCATGAATCATGAATCATGAATCGAATAATGAATCATGAATCATGAATCATGAATTGAATCATGAATCATGAATCATGAATTGAATCATGAAATGAATCATGAATCATGAATTGAATCATAATTTGAATCATGAATCATGAATCATGAAACGAATCATAAATCATTAATCATGAATCGAATCATGAATCATGAATCATGAATCATGAATCATGAATCGAATAATGAATCATGAATCATGAATCATGAATTGAATCATGAATCATGAATCATGAATTGAATCATGAAATGAATCATGAATCATGAATTGAATCATAATTTGAATCATGAATCATGAATCATGAATCATGAATCATGAATCGAATCATGAATCATGAATCCTGAAATGAATTATGAATCATGAATCATGAATCATGAATTGAATCATAAAATGAATCATAAATCCTGAATCATGAATCATGAATTGAATCATGAATCGAATCATGAATCTCAAATCATGAATTGAATCATGAATCATGAATTGAATCATGAATTGAATCATAAATCGTGAATCATGAATTGAATCATAAATCATAAATCGAATCATGAATCATGAATTGAATCATGAAACATGAATCATGAATCGAATCATGAATCATGAATCATGAATCGAATTATGAATCATGAATTGAATCATGAATCATGAATTTAATCATGAATCATGAATTGAATCATGAATCATGAATCTTGATTCATGAATTGAATCATAAATCATGAATCAAATCATGAATCATGAATTGATTAATGAATCATGAATCGAATCATGAATCATGAATTGAATCATGAATCATGAATTGAATCATAAATTGAATCATAAATCATGAATCCTGAATTGAATCATGAATCATGAATCGAATCATGAATCATGAATTGAATCATGAATCATGAATCATGAATCATGAATCAAATCATGAATCATGAATTGAATCATGAATCATGAATTATGAATCGAATCATGAATCATGAATTGAATCATGAATCATGAATTGAATCATGAATCATGAATTGAATCATGAATCATGAATCTTGAATCATGAATCATGAATCATGAATTGAATAATGAATCATGAATCATGAATTGAATCATGAATCATGAATTGAAACATAAATTGAATCATAAATCATAAATCATGAATTAAATCATGAATCATGAATCATGAATCGAATCATGAATCATGAATTGAATCTTGAATCATGAATCATGAATCATGAATCGAATCATGAATCATGAATTGAATCATGAATCATGAATCATGAATCGAATCATGAATTATTAATCATGAATCATGAATCAAATCATGAATCATGAATCGAACCATGAATTATGAATCGAAACATGAATCATGATTTAAATCATGAATCATGAATCATGAATCGAATCATGAATCATGAATACTTGAATAATGAATCGAATCATGAATCATGAATTGAATCATGAATCATGAATTGAATCATAAATCATGAATCATGAATTGAATCATAAATCGAATCATGAATCATGAATTGAATCATGAAACATGAATCATGAATCGAATCATGAATCATGAATCATTAATCGAATTATATATCATGAATTGAATCATGAATCATGAATTTAATCATGAATCATGAATTGAATCATGAATCATGAATCTTGATTCATGAATTGAATCATAAATCATGAATCAAATCATGAATCATGAATTGATTAATGAATCATGAATCGAATCATGAATCATAAATTGAATCATGAATCATGAATCATGAATCGAATCATGAATCATGAATCGAATCATGAATCGAATCATGAATTATGAATCGAAACATGAATCATGATTTAAATCATGAATTATGAATCGAAACACGAATCATGAAATGAATCATGAATCATGAAACGAATCATAAATCATTAATCATGAATCGAATCATGAATCATGAATTGAATCATGAATCATGAATTGAATCATGAATCATAAATCGAATCATGAATCATGAATTGAATCATGAATCATGAATTGAATCATGAATTGAATCATGAATCATGAATTGAATCATGAATCATGAATTGAATCATGAATCATGAATCTTGATTCATGAATTGAATCATAAATCATGAATCAAATCATGAATCATGAATTGATTAATGAATCATGAATCGAATCATGAATCATAAATTGAATCATGAATCATGAATTGAATCATGAATTGAATCATAAATCATGAATCATGAATTGAATCATGAATCATGAATCGAATCATGAATCATGAATTGAATCATGAATCATGAATCATGAATCATGAATCGAATCATGAATCATGAATTGAATCATGAATCATGAATTGAATCATGAATCATGAATTGAATCATGAATCATGAATCGAATCATGAATCGAATCATGAATCATGAATCATGAATTGAATCATGAATCATGAATCATGAATTGAATCATAAATTGAATCATAAATCATAAATCATGAATTGAATCATGAATCATGAATCGAATCATGAATCATAAATCGAATCATGAATCATGAATCATGAATCATGAATCATGAATCGAATCATGAATTATGAATCATGAATCATGAATCGAATCATGAATCATTAATCGAATCTTGAATTATGAATCGAAACATGAATAATGATTTGAATCATGTATCATGAATCATGAAATGAATCAAGAATCATGAATCGAATCATGAATCATGAATCATGAATAATGAATCGAATCATGAATCTTGAATTGAATCATGAATTATAAATCGAAACACGAATCATGAAATGAATCATGAATCATGAAACGAATCATAAATCATTAATCATGAATCGAATCATGAATCATGAATTGAATCATGAATCATGAATTGAATCATAAATCATGAATTAAATCATGAATCATGAATTGAATCATAAATCATGAATTGAATCATGAATCATGAATTGAATCATGATTTGAATAATGAATCATGAATTGAATCATGAATCATGAATAATGAATCATGAATTTAATCATGAAATGAATCATGAATCATGAATCATGAATTGAATCATGAAACATGAAATATGAATCGAATCATGAATCATGAATCATGAATCGAATTATGAATCATGAATTGAATCATGAATCATGAATTTAATCATGAATCATGAATTGAATCATGAATCATGAATCTTGATTCAAGAATTGAATCATAAGTCATGAATCAAATCATGAATCATGAATTGATTAATGAATCATGAATCGAATCATGAATCATGAATTGAATCATGAATCATGAATTGAATCATAAATTGAATCATATATCATGAATCCTGAATTGAATCATGAATCGAATCATGAATCATGAATTGAATCATGAATCAAGAATCATGAATCATGAATCGAATCATGAATCATGAATTGAATCATGAATCATGAATTGAATCATGAATCATTAATCGAATCATGAATCATGAATTGAATCATGAATCATGAATTGAATCATGAATCATGAATCATGAATCATGAATTGAATAGTGAATCATGAATCATGAATTGAATCATGAATCATGAATTGAATCATAAATTGAATCATAAATCATAAATCATGAATTGAATCATGAATCATGAATCGAATCATGAATCATGAATTGAATCTTGAATCATGAATCATGAATCATGAATCGAATCATGAATCATGAATTGAATCATGAATCATGAATCGAATCATGAATTATGAATCATGAATCATGAATCAAATCATGAATCATGAATCGAATCATGAATTATGAATCGAAACATGAATCATGATTTGAATCATGAATCATGAATCATGAAATAAATCAAGAATCATGAATTGAATCATGAATCATGAATCATGAATAATGAATCAAATCATGAATTATGAATTGAATCATGAATCATGAATTGAATCATGAATTATGAATCGAAACACGAATCATGAAATGAATCATGAATCATGAAATGAATCATAAATCATTAATCATGAATCGAATCATGAATCATGAATTGAATCATGAATCATGAATTGAATCATAAATCATGAATTGAATCATGATTTGAATCATGAATCATGAATTGAATCATGAATCATGAATCATGAATTGAATCATGAAATGAATCATGAATCATGAATTAAATCATGAATCATGAATCAAATCATGAATCTCGAATCATGAATTGAATCATGAATCATGAATTGAATCATGAATTGAATCATAAATCATGAATCATGAATTGAATCATGAATCATGAAATGAATCATGAATTGAATCATGAATCATGAATCTTGATTCATGAATTGAATCATAAATCATGAATCAAATCATGAATCATGAATTGATTAATGAATCATGAATCGAATCATGAATTGAATCATAAATCATAAATCATGAATTGAATCATGAATCATGAATCGAATCATGAATCATGAATTGAATCATGAATCATGAATCATGAATCATGAATCGAATCATGAATCATGAATTGAATCATGAATCATGAATCGAATCATGAATCATGAATTGAATCATGAATCATGAATAATGAATCATGAATCGAATCATGAATCATGAATTGAATTATGAATCATGAATCAAATCATGAATCATGAATTGAATCATGAATCATGAATTGAATCATGAATTGAATCATAAATCATGAATCATGAATTGAATCATGAATCATGAATCGAATCATGAATCATGAATTGAATCATGAATCATGAATCATGAATCATGAATCATGAATTGAATCATGAATCATGAATTGAATCATGAATCATGAATCGAATCATGAATCGAATCATGAATCATGAATCATGAATTGAATCATGAATCATGAATCATGAATTAAATCATAAATTGAATCATAAATCATAAATCATGAATTGAATCATGAATCATGAATCGAATCATGAATCATGAATTGAATCGTGAATCATGAATCATGAATCATGAATCGAATCATGAATCATGACTTGAATCATGAATCATGAATCATGAATCATGAATCATGAATCGAATCATGAATTATGAATCATGAATCATGAATCGAATCATGAATCATGAATCGAATCATGAATTATGAATCGAAACATGAATAATGATTTGAATCCTGAATCATGAATCATGAAATTAATCAAGAATCATGAATCGAATCATGAATCATGAATCATGAATAATGAATCGAATCATGAATCTTGAATTGAATCATTAATCATGAATTGAATCATGAATTATGAATCGAAACACGAATCATGAAATGAATCATGAATCATGAAACGAATCATAAATCATTAATCATGAATCGAATCATGAATCATGAATTGAATCATGAATCATGAATTGAATCATAAATCATGAATTGAATCATGAATCATGAATTGAATCATGATTTGAATCATGAATCATGAATTGAATCATGAATCATGAAATGAATCATGAATCATGAATTAAATCATGAATCATGAATCAAATCATGAATCTCGAATCATGAATTGAATCATGAATCATGAATTGAATCATGAATTGAATCATAAATCATGAATCATGAATTGAATCATAATTCATGAATCAAATCATGAATCATGAATTGTTTAATGAATCATGAATCGAATCATGAATCATGAATTGAATCAGGAATCATAAATCGAATCATGAATCATGAATTGAATCATGAATCATGAAATGAATCATGAATTGAATCATGAATCATGAATTGAATCATGAATCATGAATTGAATCATGAATCATGAATCTTGAATCATGAATCATGAATCTTGATTCATGAATTGAATCATAAATCATGAATCAAATCATGAATCATGAATTGATTAATGAATCATGAATCGAATCATGAATCATGAATTGAATCATGAATCATGAATTGAATCATGAATTGAATCATAAATCATGAATCATGAATTGAATCATGAATCATGAATCGAATCATGAATCATGAATTGAATCATGAATCATGAATCATGAATCGAATCATGAATCATGAATTGAATCATGAATCATGAATTGAATCATGAATCATGAATCGAATCATGAATCATGAATTGAATCATGAATCATGAATTGAATCATGAATCATGAATCATAAATCATGAATTGAATCATGAATCATGAATCATTAATTGAATCATGAATCATGAATTGAATCATAAATTGAATCATAAATCATAAATCATGAATTGAATCATGAATCATGAATCGAATCATGAATCATGAATTTAATCGTGAATCATGAATCATGAATCGAATCATGAATCATGAATTGAATCATGAATCATGAATCATGAATCATGAATCATGAATCGAATCATGAATTATGAATCATGAATCATGAATCGAATCATGAATCATGAATCGAATCATGAATTATGTGTCGAAACATGAATAATGATTTGAATCATGAATCATGAATCATGAAATGAATCAAGAATCATGAATCGAATCATGAATCATGAATCATGAATAATGAATCGAATAATGAATCTTGAATTGAATCATGAATCATTAATCATGAATCGAATCATGAATCATGAATTGAATCATGAATCATGAATTGAATCATAAATCATGAATTGAATCATGAATCATGAATTGAATCATGATTTGAATAATGAATCATGAATTGAATCATGAATCATGAATAATGAATCATGAATTGAATCATGAATCATGAATCATGAATTGAATCATGAATCATGAATCAAGTCATGAATCTCGAATCATGAATTGAATCATGAATCATGAATTGAATCATGAATTGAATCATAAATCATGAATCATGAATTGAATCATGAATCATAAATCGAATCATGAATCATTAATTGAATCATGAATCATGAATCGAATCATGAATCATGAATCATGAATCGAATCATGAATCATGAATTGAATCATGAATCATGAATCATAAATTGAATTATGAATCATGAATCGAATTATGAAACATGAATTGAATCATGAAACATGAATTGAATCATGAATCATGAATTGAATCATGAATCATGAAATGAATCATGAATTGAATCATGAATCATGAATTGAATCATGAATCATGAATCGAATCATGAATCATGAATTGAATCATGAATCATGAATCAAATCATGAATCATGAATTAAATCATGAATTGAATCATGAATCATGAATCATGAATCGAATCATAAATCATGAATCATCGATTGAATCATGAATCATGAATCGAATCATGAATCATGAATCATGAATCATGAATCATGTATCATGAATCGAATCATGAATTGAATCATGAATCATGAATCATGAATTAAATAATAAATCATGAATCATGAATTGAATCATGAATCATGAATTGAATCATGAATCATGAATTGAATCATAAATTGAATCATAAATCATAAATCATGAATTGAATCATGAATCATGAATCGAATCATGAATCATGAATTGAATCATGAATCATGAATCAAATCATGAATCATGAATTAAATCATGAATTGAATCATGAATCATGAATCATGAATCGAATCATAAATCATGAATCATCGATTGAATCATGAATCATGAATCGAATCATGAATCATGAATCATGAATCATGAATCATGTATCATGAATCGAATCATGAATTGAATCATGAATCATGAATCATGATTCGAATCATGAATTAAATAATAAATCATGAATCATGAATTGAATCATGAATCATGAATTGAATCATGAATCATGAATTGAATCATAAATTGAATCATAAATCATAAATCATGAATTGAATCATGAATCATGAATCGAATCATGAATCATGAATTGAATCATGAATCATAAATCATGAATTAAATCATGAATCATGAATCATGAATCGAATCATGAATCATGAATTGAATCATGAATCATGAATCGAATCATAAATCATGAATCATGAATTAAATCATGAATCATGAATCCTGAATCGAATCATGAATCATGAATTGAATCATGAATTATGAATCATGAATCATGAATTGAATCATGAATCATGAATCGAATCATGAATCATGAATAGAAACATGAATCATGAATTGAATCATGAATCATGAATTGAATCATGAATTATGAATCAAAACACGAATCATGAAATGAATCATGAATCATGAAACGAATCATAAATCATTAATCATGAATCGAATCATGAATCATGAATCATGAATCATGAATGATGAATCGAATCATGAATCATGAATCATGAATCATGAATTGAATCATGAATCATGAATCATGAATTGAATCATGAAATGAATCATAATTTGAATCATTAATCATGAATCATGAATCATGAATCATGAATCGAATCATGAATCATGAATCCTGAATTGAATTATGAATCATGAATCATGAATTGAATCATGAAATGAATCATGAATCATGAATCATGAATCATGAATTGAATCATGAATCATGAATCGAATCATGAATCTCGAATCATGAATTGAATCATGAATCATGAATTGAATCATGAATTGAATCATGAAACATGAATCATGAATA